>NW_009606826.1:364-24835 GCF_000690535.1 Cariama cristata | reverse complement strand
CTGATTTGGAATGAACAAACGAACGAGAGCCAACAAATGATATAGCAGACACTTTCTTCTGAAAAGATAAAGCAAATTTGTTTTATTTCTGTATACAATCTGCTGTCCAAGCACAAAGACAGGAAGCAATATTGGGAAATTCTTAAAAATATGATTTGTGCTGGATAGAGTCTCTTCCTTCTCCTCTATATCACTTGGAACAAATCGTGAGCCAAGAATTTCCTGAACTTTTGCAGTTTGTTTGGAAAATGTGTTCTCCCTTCCTTGCTACCCCGTCGCGAAGAGAGCATTTCTTTCTAGTAGTAGGTTTTAAATTTCGCTTAAAATAAAAATGCATCTTATACACTCTGCTCTGTCTCTCCTCCTGCCATCCTGGCTTTCTTTGTAATGGGATTGAACAGGTGCTGCGACACAGCTTCATTTTCAAGCTGCACGCAGATAATCTTCCCCACTTTAGAGCGCGGCAGGCATCCCTTCTTGGGTAACCAACCCCGTGCCATGCAAACCGAGGGAAGAGTCGCAAAGAAAGAAGCCCTTTGCTCACTTTTAGAAATACGAGCAAGCCAGATGTATCCAGTAAGTCTCCACCAGACAGATTTGTGAAGCGTCCCGAATGAGCTCTCCGCGGGAGATCTAAGGCTCACGGGACAGATATTTTTATGCGGATGAACAAGGGGAATTGCTCAAAAGCAATATGGCCAACGCAAGTCGGTTTCCCATCTGTGTAAGGCAATAGGATAGCACCTCTTTTGTCATTTCGATGAGCATTTATTCCCCATTCAGGACCAAATGTGTAACACGGGGTTCCTCGATAGGCTGGATGGGCAGCGTTTTACCCTACAAGCTGTCGTTTGGGCTAGGGCACCTGGGCAATGTCCCCCCCAGGCAGGCAGTCTGTAATGTCTTCTGCAGAGAGGTGGGCAGCCAGCACGACCCCTCTCTACGGGGGTTTGGAGGAGGAAAACACAGCTGAGGAGCACGAAGCTGCAGGACGTAGGGCACCGAGCAGCCCAGGGAGCGGAGGGAAAGTCTCCAGGTGGGGCTTGAGCTCCGGAGAGGCATGCGCTCCATCTTGGCAGTACGTTTGTCTAGCGGGGAGAGGCAAATTTCACCCCCTGCTAAACTAGATTAGGGAAAAATTCACGGAGTTAGCCCTTCAGGCTCTGTTCCTCACCTGATGAAAGCAGGACCGGCTTTCATCGTCCCGCTGGAGCGGAGCAGCAGCTGAGGAGGGGGCCCCCAGCACTTTCTGCCCTCCTGCGGGCTCTCCCCTGGCAGCCATGCAGCGATGCTGCCAGACCCTCGCTGCGGGCAGGTGCACGCTGAGGGCCAGATTGCAGCTTGCCCAAAGGCAGTTACCCCGGAGAGCGCGGTCCTCTCCAGCCCCCACCTCCCCCTTGCCATCCCGCGCGGCTGTCAGATGGATGCTTGGCTTTGCCAGCTGGTTTGGAGCAACCCAAACTGCTCCTGTGGCATGGCTCTGGCGTGGTTGGAAGGAGAAAGGAGAAAACAGGGAGGAATTAGAAAGAGAAAAATGCAAACATTGCTGCATTCAGAGGTACGTGTAGCTCTTCCCTTCCAGGAGAAAGGGGAAGGTGGAAACGCACTGCGGCTCTCAGGATTGCCTGGATGAGAGCTGGTCAACCAGGTCCTAAATCTGACGGTCAGAGGGAAAAGAGAGTTCAAACGACGCATCCCATTCACCAAAACCATGATAAGTGTAGGCTCCCATGTGAACGTACGCTTCCCCTGCACTAGAGCATCTTCAAGTATCATGATAGCAAAGACTAAAGATAATAACAGTTCTCACTTTGTTTCAGATGTGGTAAACTGAAAGCAGTTTTCTCGAGCTTTGCATTTCATTAAAGGTCACCGTGAATTATGCATCTGTCTTCTGAACGACTCAGCTATTTCCATGCAGTGTCACTGTCTGGACAACCCTCCTAACACATCAACAGCTAACGAGCAATGACAATGAGCTATGAGGCACAATTCAAGGAAACCAAAAACAAAAATGGAAGGATGTGAATTCTATGGAGCACACAAAGAAAAATGGGTGGGATGCTCGTTTCCTCAAATTGTGTATAAGCTTCATAAGTTAGCTACAAATTATCCCCGATTAAAGGATGAGGCTATCGTCTCACATCCCACCTTTGTGTTCTTTTTCCAGCGCTCCATTGTGGAACCAGAGCTCTGCCTCTTCTGTTTGAAGGACTGTAATTTTTTTTACATGTTTTTGAAACATGAAGTACAGTTGTTGAAATGATTCAGCGCTGGTCTGGCAGCATAGAAAATCAACAGATGACTTCAAAGTATCTGAAAAAAAAAAAGAAATCACAATGCAGACTTACACTAACTTATGTCCAAATGATAGTGCTTAGCCAATATTTAGCAAGACAACAAATTAAGGATGAAATACATCATCTTGAAAACAAAACAGATTTTTCATACAAAATCTTGCAGCACCTTTCAGTTGGGATGTCTGCATTTCTGAATGAGATATTTTTAATATACATTTTTTTAAGTTCTGGTTTTAGTTTCCTGTTGCTTCTTTGTCTCTTTTTTTCCCTAAAAAACCCCAACACTTTCCTCTTTCGTTTTTTTTGTAGCTTAATACTTAAGAAATGCATTTTTAAGCGAGTTGTTTAGCTTCAACATTATCATTGGTGTCTTTTGCTTTCAATAAGATACACACAGTAGCTAAAAATGCTGTTGCACTGATATGCAGTACACAGGGTGCCAAACGTGCATTTGTTTTTAATGTTTAGCAGCTCTCAGTCATTAGGCGAACAGAAAATTTTCGTAGGCGAAAAAGGAAAATCCTGAATCCGTTTTAAGAAAATAGTTTCTTCTCTGGTATCAAAAGGTGTGAAACATTGGTAAGATGCAGGTTTTCCAGGACACAATGAGAAGTGACTCCATGTAAAAATACTGATTTACAGACCCAATTTGTACATCTTTCGCTTCACAAATATGGACTTGCAAGACAAAACAAATGCGTTATGTCTGTAAGGTGGCATTTTCTAAGAAAATACTTATGTGTTTAGGAGACATTAAATTTATGTCACTGTAGGATAGATTAATTAAATACCACCTCGCCACTAGAGCAAAGAACATCTTTGTTTATGCTATTACATGAAATACACACTCTCTGGATGAGGAAGAGTTGCAAATAGATGTAACAAGCATGAGTTTCTGTTGAAAGACAAAATAGCAAACATATAGTATAGTATTTCAAGACAAAGCAAAAAAAACTAAATCATTTTTTCCCGTTGTTAGAATTTCACAAAATACATGCAAATTCAGAGTTAATCAAATCTAGAAACAAATGCAACTGAAAGAGGATGCTCTGTAGCAAAGAAAATTTAGTTTGACAATGTTAAATAGATAGCTGGGATCTGCTGGGAATACATACCTTGGTTTCATCTGATTGACCTCATATCATTGCTATGGCACGTAACTACACCTGACAGGTCATTGATTTGGCAGTATGTAAAGTGGATCCTTAAGGAAATAGCTTGGCAGTGAGCAGCTTCCCATGGTTTTCACATTCCCACAGCAAAAATTCAAGTCCCTATCGCAGTATTCATCACATAAAAAGAGGAAAGAAAAACAATGCTTTTACAAAAGGCTTTATAAATAATAAAAAAAAGATGGTTAGCAACAGTCTTGCATGTCAATTAACAGATTTCAAGGCTCAGATCACAAAAATGGCAGAATAATATTGATTTCACATTTCCAAATGTAAAAAGCAATACATTTTTTTTTCTCTTTTCAGCCCAGCTTTCACAACACGACTCCAATACCTTAGTATTTTTCATGCTTGGTCCTGCTCGATAATTTTGCCAGAAGTATGCAGCGCACACACACGTACAATCACACAACCAAATTAGAATGCTATTTATTCTGCTGCCACAAAAGCAATTTTACTCTACTTTGTGCCACCGAATGTACCACAATGTTTTCATCCCCAAGTTAAAGAGAGTACGCCTAATGGTTTATACAGCCCTACTGCACAAGAACCCTATTCAAACATTTGCTCAAGTCATGCATGGCTTTGGTCACATGCATAATGGCCTACAGACAAAAGGCACAAGAGACAAGGAGGGCTTTATGTATCAAACTGAAAGTAGTATTTCCCTGTGCTAATGCTATGTAAACAACAGAGAGCTGCAGGATATCATATTAACATGATCTTTTGTGAGAGAGAAAGAAAGATTAATTGATACCTAAAAACTACAGCACCTGTGGCTGGAGAGAACAAAAACAGAAACAAAAATGATAATGAGAGACAAAACATCAATTTAGATGCCAAGATGGACAAAACAATATTTTTCACATGTTTACAATAAACTAAATTATATTACTTTAATGCAGATTAATTGAAAAGCTTTTTGTCGGAATATGAAAGAGCCACCTTTGGGGGTTTTTTACTAGATAGATGGACATGCTTACAATTTCAGGAAGGGACATAAATAGGTAAAACATCATTATATATTGAAAGAGGAGTGTTCAGTGACAGCATACGTTGGTGCCCAATGCCAGCGTAAGCCTTACGCATTAACCTGGGGCTCTGCTCTGGAGTCACCACCACCCATCATAAGGCGTCACCCCAAGAGACGAGAGTAGGGAGAGGAAAATCGTTAGGCAAAAATCATCAGCTGATGTAAACTGACAGGACACTCCCCGTCCCCCCCCCGCCTTCACAGCAGCCAAAGCTGCACTTCACAGTAGCAAACAAAGACAACTACAAAACCGTGAGTGAAATCAGAGTAATCTGACCATTTCCATGGACTGGACACAAAACTCTTCAGTGAATCTAGAGGGCAGGTCACAGTCAACAGGGTTGTCTCAAATCAGATGCCTGCTCAGGAACACAGGACTGCTTTGGGGATAAATTATGCCTTTTTTCTAAGCAAAAAGCAAAGGACCCATAGGGGATGCAGTCCTACGAATCAACTTCTTGTTTCCAGCAACAAGGCAACATAATGTACCTCTTCGACACGGCTCAATTATTCAAGAGCGCCAATGAAATTAAATGTTCAGAAAAGCCCAATCTTTGAATCTTGTTGATACAAAATGTTGCCTTAGAATATGCGTAAGTCATACAGATAAAATATGCCTGTAGCATTTCTATCTGTAGATTCTGAAGCATGATATGAATGAGATCAGTACCAGTATTCTCATTTTCAAATGGAAATCAGCATATCAGGACAAGGGATGTGAACTAACCCCAGTCCCTCAGCAACCTGAAAATGAACCAAATGCTTTGTAGACCAAAACTTTCTGAGTCCAAGTAGCATATCTACAAAAATGTGTCACCTCCCTCAACACCAGACTGGGACCCAAGCTGACAAAGACCCCTCCATGGCAAAGAGCTGCGTAATTCCACAAAGCAGAGTGAAATGGAAGTTCATTCCACACTGGAAAAAAAAATGTTAATTTATAGAAATGGAAATTTTCATGGGAATGGCTGACTTTTGATAAAATGTTCAGAAAGAAATCGTTTCTCAGGTCCAGAAGAAAATTTTGATTCAAAATGAATGAGAGATGTCCCTAAAATAGCTTCATAGTTTGAATCCCCATGTACAGTGTGAGTATTTCCCAATTAATATTTCATACTCGGGCAGTTTTCACACAGCCCTAGAAGACAGACTTGGTGGCATGAGGTTAACGAAAGAAGGGCTTCAGCTTCAGCCTTCTGGCTCCCACTGAATGCCTCATCACCAGGCTATTAACTGTTCTGGTGTATTTATATCTGGTGTGCATGTCGCTCACAGCTTCAGTGTCAGGAGGACTGAATTTCTGAGATGATGTCTTTCAAATATTCTACCAAGCGTTAATGCCAGATGATCTTGACTTAGTCATTGCAGGGGAATAAGAGGTCAACAAAAATCCTCCCCCCCCGAAAGAAAAACCCAAATAACCACCAAAACACATAAAAAACCCCCAGAAGCCCTTGCTGGGTAGTAGAGTACAGGATGATGCAGCCCTAGGAGGAAGCAGAGCTGCTGATCTGGCAGTTAGATACCAGCACTGCCCTTTGCAGCGTGTTTTGCAGGATAGCTATCTGGCTGCTGCACACACAGATACACCCTCTTCTAAGGGAACATAACTATTTCTACACAGTGCTTTTTAGCTGCTCGTATCTTTTACATATTGCTACAAAACCTGAGCCTTGTTAAGAGATTATCTCTATTTACCACCACATGTAGTGTGCTTTATTGTCAACATATTTTTTAGACTGCCCATCATCTGTGTGCGCTAGCATTTCTAAAATTAAACAAAAAACTTATGTGAAGTGGCAATACCTACAGATTAACTACTTCCTCAGGAATTTAAAATATTAGAAACGAATCAGCAATACTACCTTTAAGATACCCCCAGAGCCTGCACTCTGCCAGAGCTCAGTCAGCGCGGTTGTGTTTCAATGGCTTTAAGCTCACACCAAAGCCACCCAGAAAGCCTGGCACTCCCCAGAACCTGCCCGGCCCATTGTGTTATGTTTTTTTTGCCTATTTCCAATTGGGAACAGTTGATCGGCGGTGCCCTGGCCACCTGATATCGGGAACAGGCATGAAACAAAGGAGGAAAACTTTGCCAGGACTCCAGATTTCTGCTCTTTGCTCCTATGCTGGTTTGAGCAAGGGTTATTCTGCGTGTGGACCTGAATCCTAACTCACTTAGCAGGACTGACCCTTAGATACCACCATTTGCAGGATATAAGCCTATATATAGTGTTTGAACAAGGCAAATGGAAGCTTGAAACTAAGGTTTTGACCTTGGCTTAACATTTGTGACAACAGATAAAGGCAACAGGCAGCTCCTTTATTTACCACCATACAAGGTGTGCAGGTGTATTAACCTTAAGACTTGCGCCTTTAGTACTAACAGAAACAAATCACTTGCTAATAAGTGAAATTTCCCATTAGTTTTTAACACTAAGCTCTGTGGAGTGAAAATACAGTCCCTCTGAGAGCCAGCAACGAAACTATCGTAAGCTTTACTGAGCTGATCTTCAGGTTATAAGAACTATAAAGTACATGAAGAAGTAGGTTTTCATTTTCTTTAGGGATTTAGAGAAAATCATGAGAAGACAAGTGAAATTACAACTGAGGTTTTGTTATTGAGAATTTTTTTCCCCTTTGTTTGCAAAAGAAAACATAAACCACTTAAAAACCTCTTTCAGAGATACCAAAAGCTTTGCAAATTTGGATTAAATTGAGTGAATTTGACAGGTTGAAATGAGAAAAAAAATCAGAAACGTAGAAACCTTTACTTTCCACATTTGCTGGTCAAACCATGTAGGTTTCTGATTTTAGGATGGTTTCATTCAGAAACCTGCTAAAGCTTTTTACAAGCAGCAAAAAATTTTAGTGGATTTTGCTTTTGGGCAATTTGAACACCTTTTTCCACTGTGTGGTTTGACCCTGAAATATATAATTTCCGTAACATTGATTCTTTGGACTATTTATTATGACACAACACTTGCGTAACCCTGAGAAACCAGCAAATTCATGTTTACTGTGAACCTAATGCAGGAGAAGAATGTACAGAGCTGGTTGTTCGCTCTGGCATTCACACCTTTCTCGGCGGTTCCTCACCGCTACCCAAAAGCGGTGCAAAACTATAAAGCTGTCCATAGAAGGAGCTTTCTAATAAACCTGGGCTCTCTGACGATGCAAATCTGGTGTAACATTTGTGGCGTTGCTCCCCAGGGCTGTTCCCATGGCACATTTCTATGGGAAGAGCCACAGTAAGTCATGGGAAAGGGACTTCGAAGAGGACAACGTCGGTTCTTTCACCACCGAGATGGCAGTGCACAAGCTTTCAGGTCCTGAAGTCTCTCTAGTCAAGCACCCCAAACTCTTTCAGTATTGCAGTTTAAGCCCATTTTTAAATGACTACTTGCACCGTTACAGCTGTAGGATAAAGACATGCACCAACGTGGGCAAAGGTGACTATTTCGTATCAAGGAGCACGGACAGGAAAGGATGCCCAGGGCCTTCACTCCAGTCCCCTTCCCCTCACTGTGTTGCGGGAACTATATCATACAGCCTTTTTCACAAAAACTGATGAAAATCTCTATGGGTCTTTTACATAAGAAAAAAAATAACATTCCTGGCAAAGAAAATAGGGTGATTTCTGAGTCACCAAAAGACCTAAACAAAATGTTGACATTAAACCTGACCGCAGCTGTAAGCTTCCAAAATGAACTGCTTCCCAATCATGCCAATAAAATGCAGGGAGAACCGTCGTATGCTTATTAGTGCAACATCTGCAGGACTGAACGCAGGGATCACTTCCATGGATCTGACTGGCTCACAAAAATGCCCGGGTTAGAAGAACTTGGATTTGTTCAACAGCGATCGACAAAGTGTGAAAACGTGGCCGGCCCAGGTAGAAGACAAAAGCTTCTCATTCATTTAGGCGTCTTCTCTGAATTTGTGTTTAAGCAACAAGAAACCCAACATGAGTTCTGTAACTGCTGAAACAAGAAATGCATACCAGAGCTAAGACACCTGGATAACCTGTGTTCCTCTCCCGTCCCCTACAGCCGACCATACTACCTTGTTTTGGCCAACGTACGAAAAATGCTACTGCTTTTCAATCACATCTGTTGAGGTTGTATATTCCTTACTTGGAGGTCCCTCCCTTCCTAGAAGCTAGAGGCTAATCTTAGTTTTCATTTCTAGTCACTAACGTACTTATGAAAATAAATGACAACATCAATCAAACTTTTGTCTTTCAATACTATGGTCCATTCTGAAATACTGTACTTGACGCAGAGAGGGCCAAAAGCCACGAGGAATCTGATGCCGGTAACTAATTTGCCACCATGAAGTGGCAACTGATGCTCTGCACCTGTAAGATGCATTTGGGACTCTAAAACGCATTTAAACGTGCATTGAAACAACTGTCCCTTGCAGACATTCAGTCACTTTTCCTATATAAACTCTGGGCATGTTTTTGTTTCCGTTTTGTATTTACCTTATCTTTTATTCACTAAACTGTGAGCTCAAAATGATAACATAACCTAAGCGAAAAACAGGCATCAAAGCAATAAAAGTGTTATTTTTGAAAGGTAACAATTTCAACAGTATCAAATAAGCAGGAAAAGCCCCTTTGCCTTTCAGATTCCTTGAGCATCTCTCCTCTTCCTCCAGGCTTCCTAGACCAGTTCAGGTGAACATCCAAAAAACTTCATTTTCACAGTACTATCTGTATGCTACTTTATGTCTGTCCAGAGCAGAAATTTTCTTACACTCCTTCACTTCCATAGTAATAGAGGGGTTGACTACACTCGGAAAAGTGGAGTAACACCAGGTATTTTAAAAGGCATAGTTTATAGGTATACATAGATTATTTAATCATGTCAATTTTTTGTCATTTTTTTTTAAAGACTCAGAACTTAGTGATCCTTGAAAACAAAGGAAGTGTCTCTAAATGTGTATGCATCATTGACGTTAATGAAAGGAGGGTTCTTCCTTCCCAAGAAAAAGCTGATTCCTAAATACTCTTTAAGATTTTTTTTTTTTTTTGGTAGGACAGCTGCATAAGGCATAGCTTGGGAAGAAGTTGCAAAAAAAATCTGCACACCTTTAATGAACCTTAGACCCATATACAAAGAATGACTATCAAGACAGCATGGTATGGCCAGTTACTGCTCAGGGAATGCAGGGAAAAGTGGGAAAATGCCCAAAATGTAGAAGTTTACATATTTGTAAACTCAGAGTTTAAGGACAAAAAAAAGGGCTAATGATCTAATATTTTATTAAATGTTCTATTGTTTCAACCTCACAGGCCTCCACATTTCATCCATTTTTTCTAATAACAAACCTACTAACTTACGTTTAACTTAAACATAGTTAAGTCACGTGGTCTCACTTTGCAGACATCAGGAAATGAGGCCCTTGGGCCCTTCGGTGGGCTGTTCGGAGGATCAAGCCCTCTTTGTGAAAAATCTGTAACCTACTTCCAAAAAATGCCTGGATGCAGGCATTTCCCAAATTTCTCATTACCTGCCTCTCCATAAAGCTATAGGGTTATTGGGCACCCAGTATTTGATGCTGGGAAGGTTCCTTCAGGTTGTTAAGTGACTTCTCCACCCTGCCCCTTTGATATGCTAACCAGGGTAGAGAGGTCCAACTGCCAGGAGCTCTTTCAACCCTGATGTCATTCTGGTGGCACTGCTCTGCCCTCTCCCCAGTTTCTGAAGTCCTTACACCACCATTGACACCAACACGATAAGCAGTTTCCTAGCATCCGTCATGCCCCATTTCAAAGTAAAATCACACTTTTCCTTCCCCCGATTGTTATACACCCGAGGATCTCACTTTCTGCCCTAACATTGTGCTGTTAGCTCCTACTCTTCCTCATCTGCCAAGCTGCAAATTCATTCCAGCCACTGGACATCGTTTCCCACTGCATAGACAGAGGACCTGTATTCCTTACTCCTAAGTGAATGAATGGCATATTGACTATGCTTCAGTAAGGTCAAATATAACATAAATGGACTGCTTATCAAGCAATATGGATCGCTCAGTATCAGCACGTTATCGTTCTTCTTTTATGCTCCTCCAAACTGTGGCATATAGGCATTTTAAGAGGAGAGATTTTATGTGAATTTTCGAAACGCTACTGAAAATCCGTAATAGCGCTTTTACAGCGCCGGTCCCTGCAGAACTTGACTGGAAACATTTCCATTCAGCGACGAGTCTCCATTGACGGTCTTTCTGAGAACAGCCAGTTCTGCTCCATTTATTGTGCTCTATAATACATTACACAGTCCTTAACAAAGCTATTATGACTGGAAAAAATATCCAAACAAATGAAAGCTCTGTACGTTAGAGCACCGAGGGACAAATCCTCTTCTCTCTGAAATGAAGCAGAGCCTGGGAATGTTCTTTGTTGAGAGCAGGAGCAGACTCAATCTAAAAAAATTAAACCACAACTCACTCCTATATTGTCACATGCACAGAGGAAATTCATTCGCAGCAGTCAACAGCATCTTTCCCTCTAACCCAAGGCAGCAATACTCTGTTCTATGTAATCTGAATGACATTAGTCAACTGAGGAAGTTTTTAGTGGATTTAACTAAAATGATCAATTAGCATGCACAAATATAGACAGCAAACCAAGATTGAATAACAACTTACCTTGAAAAACAAAACGAGGCAAAGACAAAATAACCCACAATTATTTATTTCTAAGTGTATTAATTTACAAGTGGAATAAATTCACTCCTTGCCCATATTAATGGATCATCATGCAAAAAGTATGATATTGTGGGGTTTTGTGCAGTCACTGAATATCCAAACATTCAGCTCAAAGGTCATGTTCAAGTATCACTGTGCAATAAAGTGTACAGCGCAAGAGGAAAACAAACCAACCCCCTCCTACCATTTAAAGGAAACCCAGGTGAAAAACTCATGAAAAACAACAGTCGATGGGCTTGTGTGCTACTGTGAAGATGAGCCCACTGGTCCTTTTCACCATCGCGGACCTTAGAAGTTTTAGCTGGGTGGATAAAGAGGAATAGGAGGCAGCCTTATTTACAACACATTAAATGAAAGATAAGGTGGAGCTCAGTGCATCTCCTAAACCAGGGACACCTCGAAGAGCCTACCTACTGCTCTCCGCTCCTTTAGCGACCCAGGCTGCCCTTCCCTGTCATGAGTAAGCATCTTCTGTGCCACGAGACAGCCCTGTTTCACAAGATGCCACTTCAATACGACCATCCTCTTGGTTTCATGGAGCAAAAAGAAAACATGCATTTTAGGAGAGTGTTAGCAGTCTTCTAAAGTAAGAGGACATGTGGGCAGCCCCTATCACTTCCAAAACTTATTTCACTGTATTTCATAACGGTGATGCTAGAGTTGCCCAGGCTCCCCAACTGCCCTTCCGGATTTCAGAGCCCCAAAGCTTGGCGATGGCATAGCCCTCTTGTGCAAAAATGGATGCCTGAGAAGACAAAGATAGCAATAATCTGGAACTGTCTAAGAAAACTCAATTTTAATCTTATTCTGACTCCTTACGGTTAACAGTTGATACCTCCACCAGTGGGCTACAGAAAACAAATGGGTATGCGATCTCTAGCTACTACATAAAAGTAATGCCATTTAAGTCCCTTAAGATCCCCCAAGGAACTAGGAAAAATACTCAAATGGCACACGCAGACTTTGCAAGACCGCAGATTACTACAGGCAGCAACTATTGCCCAGCGGGGTTTGACTCAGAAAAAAGCATCATGTTAAACCATCAGAGACTCCTTCACCAGGCACTGCCCGGGATGCAGGGAGAGCACATCCCATGCGCTTTGGTAGCCACCATCAGAAAATGCTTTCCTATTCCTCCGGGCCTGCAACGCCACCTGAAAGCAGCAGACAGACCCTGTCCTACCCTGTGATTCCCCAAACTGTTTATTGCCAGCCTGATCCTCCTTGTCCTACCCCCTCGCACAACTGAACCGGGGGTATCATTCATCTGGCAGAGCTACACTCCCAATAGCTCCCACCCAGGAGCAGGACTCCAGGGGGGTCCCCCACACAAGTCGGGGCTGCTGCCTGGCAGCTGGAACAAAACCAAACCACTCCAGTGTGTTTTACCTGTAAATTCAGTGTAAAAAAATCCCACGGGTGTGTTTAGGTTTTGTTAGAGCACTCCATCCTCAAGAAAGATGAATTTAAAATGTCCAGTTTTATGCTTAGCAAGCCTAAGCAATTACATGTGAATCCGATGATTTCAAATGAGCCATTTTACTTTGACACTAAACAGCAGAATTTGGCCTCCTGTGTTTGGGAACTGACTTTTGAAAAGAGAGAAGCCTGAGACGAGGACTGAAATTTCTTCTTTACATCAAGAAAATAATACATATAAATTAGCACGTAGTACAAAATTCCCTGGGGAAAAGTGTGTATGCCCGCGGGCACAGAGCACGGGAAGCTGCCGTGGGATGAGCCAAACCCTGCCACTTCTCAGAAATAAATTTCCACCGGTCCAACTACTCTAGCACATGTTCCCAAAATTCAGGAAACATATTGCTAATGATTTCCTCTAAGGTACTGCAATTCCAGCGAAGTTCAAAACGAACATGTGAGCAGAGTAAACTATTCTTCATTTGGGGCATTAGGAGTTCATAAAATAGTTACAGGTATCTAATCAATATACTGCAAGTTAAAGCATATTAAACAACCACGTGTAGGACCATTCAGAAGGAGCGGGTGAGACTCACCTAACTACGTGGAGTCAGCGATATCTGAGCGAGCTCTCATTCTCTTGATATGAAGAAGAGAACCCAGTGCTGATTCTACTGTGCATCCCTTCTAGCCCAGACCACTGAAATCTGTTTGCGGATTTTTCCCATGAAGGGTCTGTTTCTCTTCCTCGCCCATCAGGCGAGCCTAGGGAAGAGGTCTCAGACCCACGTGTGGAAATGACTGGAGACAGTTCACGTTGGGAGAGCGACATTCTCAGGTGGATGCAGGGCACTAGTGACAGAGGTGACAAGCCTCTCCGAAAGTATTTTCTCTACCTATGGATTAGCCTCTCCAACTCCAAGAAAAATCAACCAAATTCATTTCAGCTCAAACTGATGACACCTATGGCACAGTTGGTTCAGAAAAGGACATACGTTCATGGCTTGAGCATTTTCTAGTAAGATTTAACGTGCCCTAACTTCAGACTTCCGTTTGACTTCCCACCTTCGTTTCTCCAGTTCCCTCCTCTCATTGTCAAATCTCCAAAGGGCAGAACTTCAGACAAAAAGCCTACGTATAAGAATTCTCCCTGTGTTTCCAGGGAGAAGGACACAGGGTGTTTTCTTGCCTTTGGTTGTGTCCACCACTTGTTGCGCAAATGTTATGCAATAATAATTGTTTAACCATACCGAGGTACTTGCAGAAGCTTCTCACACATTTTATGCCACTCCAATTTCTTCTCTCATAGCGCAATAATTTAGGTTCTTGTATATTTGCATGAATGTATCTCTACCTACACGCAGCGTGTAACTGAACCGTTAAATGTTTTAAGTAACCTGACCATTCTCGAGAAGGTAAGGCAGCACGCAGACCCACCACAGGAACAGCCAACCACCCATAATTACCTCTCCCTGAATAATTTCCACTGAAAAGAGTTCTTTCTTTAGAAATCATTAGCCAAAAGGGCCTTTTTGTGGTTTATATTACACCCCACCACCACCACCGATAGAATAACTGCCTTCTGCATCACTGCAGCTCCCTGGGTCGCTGACCTTACGTTATCTGGATCCCCACTGCTTACGGTTACATCTGGAAAGCAAGCTGCAGAGAAAATAATCACTTGAGAACCTAATTCCAGCAAATCAGCACTGCCATTTATCTCGGACTAGAGCAATATATAGTAACAGTGGAGGCAGTCACATACCAAACTCGAGGACCATGAAGATGAAGGATTGTGAAGGTGCAAAGTTGGTTTCCTAGAAATACCGCTGCCGTGCTACCTATCGAGCAGGTAACGTGAACGCTGAAGAGCAGTGCCCCACGTTCCTATAGGTGTCTTAAAAGCAGCCGTACAATGTTTGTAAGGTTTCTAGCAAGGCCGCTTAGTTCACAAGCAGAATTTGCCAGGCTTATTAGCACAGGAGCCTGGGGCAATGAGATTTAGAATAAATGGAAACTCTCAAATAAACACCAGAAAGAGGTAAGCTAAAATTAAAAGCTTGTTGGGTATTTTTTCCCCTGTAAATCCCCTCATTTGTCCTCAAGGACAGCATATAAATGTGTACGTTACAGCCCATGTGATCAGACACTCAAGAACTATAACCAATGGGACTATAAGTCACTATTAAGCTGGAATTACATTCAGTTCTTTCCCACCGACTCACCATATGGATTATTTGTCTGGTCTTTGGCTCTCACCGCTCCCTTCCTTCCCTGACAAATCATATATGACCCCTTCCAGAAATTTCCGTATGAGTGTGTTTGCTTGGAGCATCCCAGCTTTTGCAGCCAGGTGACAAGAGCAATCTTGCAGGGCTCAACACATAAAGACGTCGAGCTCCCCACCTCTCCAACAGCCCAGGTGAGAGGAGCCCAATCAACAGGAGAGGTGAGGAGCTCGACGTCTTTATGTGTTGAGCCCTTCAAGATTCAGATGTCTTCAGATGGTTGGGGTTGTTGGAGAAGTGGGGAGCTCAACTGCCAGCCCCCCAGCAGCACTGGGCTCCCATTGTATCTCAGGCATTGCCGTCTGACATGAATCCACCAACCCTAACAGCTTTAGTTAATTTTGAGCAAGAGTTAAAAGAGGTATTTCTGCCATCCCACCTACCAGGATGGTAATTTCTGGTAAGGTGGAGGAAGGAGTGGGTTTGGACAGTTATATATCTTCACCCGCTGCAGCTAGGTCAGACCTAGCACTACATCAGTCAAAGCTTTCATCTTTCATTTAAAAGAAAAAGGTAAAGCTAGTTCCTAGCCTTCACAGTCGACGAAAAAAACGTGTTGAAGTTATGACTTCCAAATCTTCAAAGGCGGATTGTAAATAAAAGTGCTGACATTTAGTGCTTTTAAGCAAATCACATACTGGAGCGTGACTCATGAACATTGGAACTGGCAAGCACCGAGGCAATCATGTTGAGAATGAGATCATGATGCAGTAGGTGTGCAGCTTTCTCTTTTCAGCCTATTCACTATCTCTATTCTACAGGAATAAAGAGGAAAGTTTCTTTTCAGTCAATAATAAAGATTTTAATGTGCCTTCCAGTGCCCATGGAAATAATAAAAAACACATTTCTGCTTCACTGAGAAAGCTTTTGACACACACTTGATCTCAAAGTACTGAAGGGCATATGACGTATTCACATGAATAAGTCAAAAGGCTTCATGGTACTCATAACGGTAAAATCAGGAATGTGCAAAGGCTAGGGTCTCAGATTTTAAAAGCGCAGATGATATCGGAGCTCAAATCATCCTTTTATTGATTGCAAACTGCTTACAAAGGGATACCCCTGTAGGTAAGGGGGGATGCACAAAAAGGGGCAAGAAAAGGAAATCAACTTATTAGTGCTGCAAAATTAGACATGGGGTTACGTCCGTTTGATAATTCAGGAGACATTTTGTACACACATTGGCTTGGCTTGGAATTAACTTCAACTTCAGTAAACTCCACGAATAATGACTTCAAATTTGAATGACGGGCACATATTTTTCTACTGAATAACTGCGGAAACTATCACTTGCGGTATTCAGAGTCAGTGTTCTGCTGTCCGTGGTGCAGGACTTGGCAATTCGGCAAGCAACAAGCTTTGAAGGCAGTCACAGGAACATTTGGATAAACAATCAAGCAGATATATTTGTTCAGCTGTCCTTCCGAAAAGTACTTACATATTTGCAACGGGGTTTTTCTCAGTTATATTACAACAGCCTCACCCATGTTAAATATATCCAGACAACGAATGAAGTATGATAAATATCATCAAAATTTGGAGTCTGGTACCTTTGTCACACAGAAACAGATCCTTTACAAACATGGAACTAAATTTATCATTTGCTTTAATGTCATCATGATTCAGACTGATACTGCCATTTCCACTGCCTTATTTTTTCCCTTTCGATCTGAAGTCTACAAACAGAACCTCACACTGACTGCAAGCTGGGGAGTTCGACGACAGGCTGTAAAGGATAAAGGAGGCAAGCAATTAGCTGTTAAAAAAAGAGATTATTATAATACAAGCTAAGTTTAGAGGTGGAATTGCAAAGGTTGCTTGATATCACTGGGATAACTTCATAGCATTAGGTGTACCACACGGGCGGCTTGATTTTATTTCGCAGTTATGATGACATAGAGCCTTTCCCACCTGTAAACAGATTGCTAATTTACACCCTATAGAACTCGCACGTTACCAGACAGAAGCAACTGTGGTGGTGCACCCATCCAGGGAAGGGTGCTCAGCTCAACTGAAACGGACCTTTTGCTGGTTGTTCAGACAACTGCTCACCAGAAACCAGAGAAATCTCTCTCCGGCGTTACAAGGTATTATAGCATGAATATACAATTAAGACTCTAAAAGTATCCTGGCTTTATTTCATTTCAGCCTGATATTAAATTGATTCAAATGTTGCAATCATTCCTTTAGACAACTACCATTTGCTTTAGAACTCCACAGAAAATCTTGAAAATCTGCTCAACTGAGTAGCAAACGGAGCTGAGCTGCAAATTCACGTTTGGAAAATTGAAAGAGAAAAGTAAGAACACAAGTTCCTGTTAATACCAACGTATTAAGGCATAAGAAGTGAATAAGGAGGAGAATTTTCCACCATCTGTGTGAATTTACAATCTTCAGAATACCTGCAGTGACCTGTGAATTAAATCACAGCAGACAGGGGTTTCAGGATGACCCACTGGAAAAGACTCTAATAATTAAATATGTGTGTATATACAAGAAATATATGCATGTGCCCCTGTGCACATACAAATAAAACTTGGTTTAAACTTCAATGCATGGAAGGAATGTTGTTTTTCAATATTCTTCTTAAAGAAACTCGTTAATTAACCTGTGGCCAGCAGAACTCCAAAGACACCAATTATTACATGTTCTTAGGTTACAAAAAGCAATAATAATTGAATTTTATAGAACACAGAACAGCAAGGGCACACTGTTTGAATTTCTTAATTGCAGCCAATGTCAGCAGACAATACTATTGGTACTCGAAATCTGTCTTTAAAGCTGATCTTGGAGGTAGAAGCTGTAGCCAAGCCTTAGCTCCATGCTATCGCCCTTTAGGTAAGCCTTGCTGTCTGGAACCCAACCATGAGAGCTGGGCAGCATCCCCAGCCCTACCCTAGCCCTTGGGCATTTCAGACACTGCTGCTCCTTGCATATATCCAAGGCTGCTCCAAGAACACTGACGTTCTCCTCCCTCGCATCCTTACAATTGCTAACAGATTCATTTGCTTATCATTTTATTCCATTATATAATCAGCACATCAAACCATTGCCCCGGATTTTACGACATCCCCCTGAGAAACTGGAAAGCAAGAGGCCGTTTCCCGACACCCGAGAGGTAAAAGCATCACATACAGCTACACCTCTCCAGAAAACTTTAAAAGGTTGTCGCAAGCCATGATGAGATGTGGAGCAGCCGATCCCAGGAATCAGAAGGTAAAAACACTTCCCTCTGCAAAAACATACTCCACGTTCCCTCAGCCTGGGATTTTTCTCATCCAGTATCATCACAGCCCTATTTCCCTTCCTCGTGTGTCGTCATGGGTCGCTTTCAGCGGAGAAAACCTCAAAACGTGAAGATGTGGCATTTTACTTGTTTTCCTTAGTCGGGAGTCATTTCTCCTTGCCAGCTCTGCAGTCGCAGAATCGCAATACTACAAGGGCAAATATCTGCTGTCACCCATGCAGCACTCCAGCTCGCGGGGATTTCTTCCCAGCAGCTGGAAGGAAATGTTCCTTCTTGTTTAAACAAAAATATCAAACGGTTAGGAAATAAGGAGCTCGGCAAAGCTGCATACAAGGTTCACGCTTGCGAAACACAAGGGCACAGAAGACTTAGTCCCTAAGAAAATTCCACTGGACATTAAAGTTACAGCAATTTAGATCCGTTCATTTATGGCAAGTCAGCCATTTTACTGTTGACCTACTTTGTATCAGCAATAATTTGTCACAGTGCATTCTCCAGCTGCTACTGAAAGAAAGGTTGAAACCATACATTAAGAGCATAGTGTCACAGCAACCGATGTTAATTATACCCTGCAATTCCTCTGTTGATGAAATTGTCACTGCTAACCATTAATACAGCATTTACTGTCTAAGCCCAGCTTGCTCTACCAACCCTTGAAAGCCACTGAATTAACATCCTGCTTCACAATGTTCACTTTATGCCACGCTGGAATGTAAATCTGAAACATGTAAAAATAACCTCTGCTATTACACCAAGAATGTGTAAATATACATTCCTTTTTCGGAGAGCTATTTATCTCCAGTCTATACGTTTCACTCTTTAAAAACAGCTTTAATGTTCTTCAGTCAAGTGGCAGCTTTTGCCAACATAAACTATTTTCCCTAAAAATTATGGCATCAAGTAGAGGAAACTTTGGAAAATGTAGAGTGCTACTTGACTGATGGAAATTCAGAAATAAGCTTTACATAGATACACAAAAAAAGAAAAGCAGCAATGTTCTTCATTTTATTCATTGCTAACCTGCACAATAAGAAGAGATCATATTCTCCCAGCGTAAGCAAGCGAGGTTAATTAGATGGACACCTTAGTGTTCACGTTCAGTGACATCTGCTTAATTTGGTGACAGAAATGTTTACAAGCATCAGCACGAACCAAGCACTCCAGAAGCATTAACTGGATTCTTTACGGTTTGCACATCAGTGAACTGTTTTGTAAGGTCCTACTGCTGCAGTACAGTCCCCCCTGCTTCTAAATCATCTCTCAAACTACTCCTTTACCCATTTAAATTGAAAGCAGGCAAGAGCGTACAGGCTTAACAATATTTAGCCTTCAGAATTGTCATCGCTAGCTATGACACAAAACAGCACAACTTGATCTTCTGATCCAAGCAGACTCTCTTTAGTGATGAACAGGAGAGACTTTTTCATCCTTCGAACTCATTGAATACGAGATACAACAAAAGTAGAAGCCAGCGATGGTATTTTTACATCAGAATAGTGCCTCACAAAGGTTATTTCCAATTTCTCATGTAGACTGATAGAACAAACCAATAATAAGAAAATCTCATGGCGTGATCCCATCCCACCATGGCATGATGAGGCCTGTCATACAGATCTACCAGAAAAATGTTGCAGAGTCAGCAGAAAAGTCAAAAACTAAACCCAGCATTATTAGTAATTGAATGAAAGCCCTCACATCTCTATTCAGACCTAAGAATGACCCTAAGATCTACAGGAAGAAAAAGATTATGGTCCGAATGACTGCTTAAGCCAGATGTACATTTCCAGAATAAGCAGGGAAAAAACCACAACTTCGAAGGGAACAGAAGAACAGAGATTCTTACAGGATACATATAATACCACTCTCTATAGGAGGAGCATCGTTACCAAACATGAAATACAAAAGTAAAACTCGAGTGCACAGGATCTGACACCACACATAGCACAGCGAGCGATCACACTGTGAGAAAAAGAAACATTTGCTCACCTGGCATAAATTAGAAGGGAATTGTACGCTTTATAAAGACATTGACCGAATGGTCAGCAAGTCTTAGCAGGCCGGTCCGTCAGCCTAAGAAGAGCTGTAACATTAAAGCCCGGTACAGCTGAGCCTGCCCTCAGACCACCACCAGAACAACAGGATTATTCAGTGCTTCACAAGGAAAAACCAACTAATTTAACTAACGTGCACCAGGCAAGCAGGTCTTGAATGTGCTCTCTCATCTGTAATACTTGCGTTAAAATAAAAGCCTCGCTGGTTTCATAATGGCACCTTAAATGAAATTCAAAAGCAACGAGGTTACTGCTTAGCTTAGCGCTTAGCCTAGTGCAGCGTTTGTTCTGCCGGCACCAAAACAGAGGATTGGGAACAGCCTCCTCCCAACAGCCACCCTCCGCCTCTCTCGGGAGCCCTTCCTATGCCGCGGTATGCCGAGGACTTACAGACAAGGGCACGTTGTCTGCACATTGGGCTGTATTTAAATTCCAGCTGGAAGAAACCCCAGCAACTCCGAGGACACAGGTTGTACCAATTACTAGTTACAGCTGCAGTTAAAAATTATGCCATGAATGAAAGTACCCTACCGTAAAAGGACTAAAATGTTAACCATCTAAGGGAGCAGGCTCGTTCTTGGTTCAGTGTCACATGCCAGCCCCACAGATGGAATACTTGCTGCCTCCCAAGGCTATGCTTAACTTATCAAAAAGCAAGTACCGACAGCTGATGCTGGCACAATGTGCACAGCTCATGTCAAAGACCAACTATTCTGATGCCAGCCTTACCGTGCAGCGGGAAAGACTACCGGCAGCACCAGGACATACCAAGCGCAGCTCAGTCAGCAGCGAGCTTCATGAAAGTTTAATACAGCTTTACAGGAAGCCAAGCTCAATGTTTTTCTTTCTGTTTGGATACGCTTTATGCTGTCTGCGGACATGTAACGCAACAGAAACGTCTTTGAGTACTCCTACTGCTTGAATAAATCTCTCGCGTACAGGCTTAACAACTTGAAAGCATCGTCTTAAAAGCAGTAGAATATTTAAGGCATCAAGATGTGAACCTAAACTTTGATGCTATGCACGAGTAACACCTGTACTTTAAAGCAAGCTTATTCTGAAGCTTTGGGAATAGATCTATTATTGCCAGATCCAGATACTGAGCAAGCTCTTTAAAGTTCACTGCTTCAGGAGCACTTATGCTTCCACCCGTCTATGCCAGGAACTCACAGGGCCGGAGAAGTCCCAGCAATACTTTAAAGCACTGAATGCTGACATACATATGTAGATTATGGTAAAAGTAGTATTTGTAAGGCTGAATTAAAAAAAAAAAAAAAAACAAAAAAACACACCAAAAAAAACAAAGGGAAAGAAATCAGTAAGAAAAGCAAAACAGTTCAGTCTTCTGTTTTGCTTATACATCATCAGTTATATTACACATCAGAAGACAAAGACTTGAACCGGAGAGACCCCACATTACTATCAGCACATTGGGAAGGCTCACAGGAGCTGCTGCAACGCACGGCAAGTCTGCAGCTCAGCTCTACCCCTAGCTAGGCAAGTTTAGTTGGCAAGGAATGATTGTGGGTTGGCTTTTTTTATCTCCAGAGCAACAGCAGCACTCCTCATAACTGAAGTGACCAAGGTGGGCAGGCCTTTTATTAAACACTCACAGAACAAAGTACGCAGGTGATAAGGAACAGAAAGTTCCTGAGTTTTACTCCAGCACTTTAACAAGTGTAAATAAAGTGGTAAGGAATTTCTCTCAAGTGTAACTAACCACTGAGCTGTATACAAATGACATTAGTGTGGTGCTTAAGTGAATCACATCTCCACATCATTCATTAACTTTGAATACACATGTTAAGTATGGGCTTCTCACTCTGTCTCAATCAACCTTTTAAGTTTGGGAAAAAAGATCTACATACCTTTTGTTGAATCCCATCTTAATGATTTCTAAAGTGAAAGTCTTGCATCTGAAGAAAGCAAAAGGCGAGCAACCTTTTCTGTAGAGTGGTTAACCTGCTCTTAAGGCTAAGGGACACTTGTCCCAGAAACTCTTATTGAGCAGGGAATCCATCAGGGAAGAACTGAGAACTTGTGAGCAAGTAGGTCAAAATGGACATTTAGGTTTGCTATATCCTTCATCAGGAAGCCAAGTAAACTTTAATCCTCTGGATTTATTCAAGTCATCTTTGGTGGATGTTATTTCTGTACCTTTTCCTCATATCCTGGGATTATTGGCCCTGGAGTTATTTCCACATTGACTGATTTTTAAAAGGTTTAAAGTGACATGTACATCATTGTGTTTCCCTAAACTTCCCAAGCATTTATATACGAGGTCTTCGTTAATCCACGTCTGTACCGAGTGTTCCCTAGCATCAGGGTGCCATTGTTGTTCTTAAGCCTTTATAGTACCTACTTCATTTCTACTGTGAGACAAAAATAGTTTAACTGATCCTAGGTAATCACGACAAGAGATTAATTAAAATGCCAAGATAGGAAACAATTTATTATAGAGAGAAGAAAAATTTCTCATCCAAAATATAGAAATCTGTACAACTTTGCCACAATCAATATACATGAACTGTACAAATTTACACCAGTTCATAATTTACCAAATAAAAGATGACTAACAAAGTTCACAAAATAGATGGTGGTTTGTGGAAAAGACTTTTACCCAATTAAGAACAAGGAAATTACAAACCAGACCTCCACTTTCTAAAAATAAGAAGTTTACTCAGTCTTAGAAAACTACAAGCTAGCAAATGTACAGATAGCTGGCTGGTGCTAACACCACAGTTCAGACAGTGTCTTTATACGGTCTTTTTAAAGCCTGTTGCCATGGCAGATTCTGATCACTTGCTACTTTTGAGGCCAATGTAAAGATCTGACCATTTCCCCAGGTCATGCTTACTAGTTTATCTTATGTACATTTATACATATTTGTAAGTGCTAGGTAAAAGTCCGAAAAATAAAATTTCCAGTACTATGGTGTTCATAACAGTAAGTCTTGTTACTGAGCTGCCAAAAAATGCTAACAATTAATAAATGTAATAGTGCAAATTTACTCTGCAAGACCTACTGCAGAGAATCACTTTATAAATACAGATTGGGGTTGAAAATTGGTGTAGAAATTAAGTAAGATGTCTTGGAGAAACTGACCCTTCCTAGATCTTCTTCACTCCCTAGCAAGTTGCAATCATTTTGACTCACAGGCTATTAAATCACTGAAAGGTACTGTCCAAACTATGGCACTGTCACTTTAAAGTATACCACTCTAACGTGTGCCAGATCTTCACAGCTGTGACATGGTTTAAATTCCATAATCCATCCCCAGAGGTGCCCACCCAAAGTAAAAACCAAATTTATCCATCCATTTTAAGGTGATCCATCCACAGACTATATCTTAACCTGATACAGTCATCATATTGTAGCTTTTGGAAGGGCTAGTTCGGCCCAAGAGAAGTTCCTCCTTACAGCTTATTCTGCTGTCTACCATTTGCACGTTGGTGTTATTTTGGCTACCTCCTGCTGGTGCAGCTTCATACAGCACACAGATGGAGCCATCCTCTCCGATACGATAGGAGACTTCGTACGGGTCAACCCATAGAGTGAGTTCGCTCGGAAGAAGCTGGAACAGTTCCTGACTGCTCAATCCAATCCGCTGTGCTGCCTGTCCAATGAGAGGATCCATTTTATGGTTGATCCGGATACATCGGTAACCTGATCCCTTGCATGGCTTTTCTGGGAACCAGTGGTGTTTATAATGTTCTACAAAATAAACAAAAAAAATATTATCCTCCTTAATTCGGTATTCAAAAAGATGTACAGTGATCACTGCTCCCTTGCAAATTTCACGCCTCAAGATGCTGAAAAGCTGATTATTTGAGCACCAAGGGAGCTGAAAAAAATCATTGTAGCCTTTATTTTTGCTGATGATTTACATAAGTGCAGTGTCCCTTGGGAAGTACTCGTGTACAAAGTTACTGTTTCGTGCCACCATATACAGAGAACAATGTTTGCCATCTGAAAGGAGTGAAATGCAACTTCCTGGCATTCTCAGAAACAAATATAAAAATACAGAAGTGATTACAGACGTAGTAGAAAAACTCAAGGGCTTCAAAACACCACGAACCAAGAAGGGAAAAAAAAAAGCACCTTTCCAGCATCCTCTTGAGATCACACCCGCGCTTAGCTCCTCACATTCTAAGACGACCCAAAAATAACTAGGGACGGAGCTGGGCAGCATTCACCGACTGACTCAAGCTGTATTTCACCATTGCTCTTTCCCAGCCTATTTTCCA
>NW_009606826.1:0-291 GCF_000690535.1 Cariama cristata | reverse complement strand
CTTGTAGCCACTATCAAAAGCACACCGGGACACAGGCTCGGCATTACAAAACCCGCACGGCAGCTTAGAAAATCCTCGGTCTTTGATCCTAACCGGGGCTGCCGGGGGGCTATGAGATGTTGCCAGAAGAAAGGGGAACTGAGACTTTGCGTCCACCGCTCCATTTTACTTGACTAAAAAAACTCAACCAAACAAAAAAAACAAACCAAAACAACTTCGGAGCGTTTTTCCTTCTGGAAACCGTGCGGTTTGAGCCGTTGGAGCGGAGCCCAAGTCCGGGCTGCTCCGAAA
>NW_009606825.1:29455-34747 GCF_000690535.1 Cariama cristata | reverse complement strand
AGGTGAGGTGTCTGGGTGAATTGAGATTGAAGTAAATGATAAAAACATGTACCTGTACTAAATAAAATAAGACTAGAAGGAAGATGGAGTACCTGGAAATCCACAAAGGTAGGTTTCATTAAAAAAAAAAAAAACACAACACATATATGTGTCGTTATCCTGTGAATTGGTCATGTGAGGTGAAATTCATTCCTGCGCCAGCAGCCAGCCCAAGGTCTGTGCAGCGGGCATTGCACACAAAGCTTCAGGAGGAGCGAGGAGAAGCCCACGTTAGGGCTCACCGTCCGTACCGGGGGGAACTGGAGGTCAGCGGGGAACTCCAGAACCAAAACTTCAGCCAGAGCTGCTGGTTGCTGCCCATCGGCTGCTGAATTCCTCCCGGGATGGGATTTTTAATCCGTTATGAGCGCAGCGCGTAGCTCACTAGGAAGTTGTCCGTGCTCTTCTGGCACCTTCTTTCCCGCCCAAAGGGCACTCTTACACAGGTTCGGTTTCTTTCAATGGAGCTGCAAAGTTAGTTTATTTCTGTTTGAAATCTGTATTCCTGTATTTCAGCTGTCGCACTCATGGATAAGCAAACTGGTTCGTACCAGTGTAGTAAGAGCAGATATTTCACGTGTCGTTACCTGACTGAAACCAGTTGGTGGTCTGTTGCACTTGTTTACTTTCTCAGGGAGGATTGAGTAATATTAGCCAATTAAATTAGATTTGGATATATCGATAGGATTAGAATGGTAAATATTGCAGTCCTGATGGACAAGGAGTTGACATGGGCCCTTGGGAGTGGATTTGCCTTCTGGACCTCGGGTGTCACAGCATCCACAGTGGAGACTGGGTTATAATGGTTGTCAGCAGTCGCTGGAGGACCCACCCACCGCAGGCAAGGTCTGAGCCAAGAAGAGGGAAACCCAACTCCACTCTTAAAAGTGACAGCTAGGAGGAAGAAAGTAGAAAAGCCCCATGAGTCAAAGTGAACCTCCACACTCCCAGGGTCCCTGATGAACGTCGTTGTGTCCCGTGACACAGAGCAGAGAGGTCTCGCTCGTCTCTAGAATTTGTGATTGTTTGTGTCCCACGCTGCCCGTGATCTGTGTGGCCTTGGTCAACTGCCTTGCTCACAGGCGCTTTCAAAGGAGACAAAGGGAGCTGCATAGCTCCCACAAGGCTTAACGCTTTCTAGGTTTCTCCATCTAAACAAGACTTACCACCTTCTAGGTCTCTCCATCTAAACAAGACTTACCACCTTCTAGGTCTCTTCTTCCAAACAAAGCCAGTCTTTTCAGTCCTGGCTAATGAGAAATCTTAGCTCCATGATTTGTCTCATTTACTTCCATCACCAAACTTTATTTCTGCTATATCTTTTCTGAGGTGGCATGACACAAGCTGGACGTACTCCAGATCAGGATGTACTACTAAAATGCATAATTCTCTATGGCTTTATAATTTGCTATTTTTCGTGCCCCAGTCTTTGTTACTTATTGTTTGGTTTATGTCAGTTGGTCTACCAGCCCTTCACAGCAATTCTCAGCTCTTTCTTTCCCCAAGAGCCCAGCCATGCCTGTGAGCAGTTCAGGTTGTGTCTTTCCGATCTATATTACCTTACATATTTTATCTGTCACATTGCTCCAAATTACCTGGCTTTCAAACAATTTGGAATTCATCAAAACAAACTTTAAGCTTTACTGGCCTAAAAAAATTCTGCATCTGCAAATTTCAGTGCTACTTTTTGGCTATTAAAATAATCAATCACCTGTTTCAGCACAGATATTTACAACAAGCTTTGTCTGATTGCCAGTTTATCATTTATTTCTATACTTTGTCTTCTGACTCTTTGCCAGTCTCATACCTCAAGAAAGTGCCTGTCCACACAGTGTCTGATACATATCTTACTGTCACAGCACATTGAGACATAATCATTCAGCACGGTGAGGAATTGCTACTGCCAACTCCGTCCCAATTTATATGCACACAGCTAGTTGTCCTTTGTTATTGATTTATCACATTTGCCCATTTTTCTATTCCTGGCACTGTGCACTCAGCTTTCTTTTCATCAGCAAAAGCCCAGCAGTAAAACCCCACGGAGCTACGTGTGTTTTTACACCTGCCTGTGTGATGCAGTTTGTTGTGAGTCCAACAGACTCACAGAATCGGTTTGGTTGGAAGAGACCTCTGGGATCATCGAGTCCAACCTTTGCCCTAACACCACCATGTCAACCAGACCATGGCACTAAGTGCCATGTCCAGTCTTTGCTTAAACCCCTCCAGGGATGGTGATTCCACCACCTCCCTGGGCAGCCCATCCCAATGCCTAACGACCCTTTCTGGGAAGAAACCCCTCCTCATTTCTAGCCTGAACTTCCCCTGGCGCAGTCTCAGACCATGCCCCCTTGTCCTGTTGTGAGTTGCCTGGGAGAAGAGACCAACCCCCACCTGGCTACAACCTCCCTTCAGGTCGTTGTAGAGAGCGATCAGGTCTCCCCTCAGCCTCAGACCAACCCCCCCCAGCTCCCGCAGCCGCTCCCCGCCAGACTTGTGCTCCAGACCCTTCCCCACCTTCGTTGCCCTTCTCTGGACTGGCTCCAGCACCGGATCCAGCACCCCTCTCCAGATCCCCACCCCACCAGGCACTCAATGCCTCCTTGCTTGTCCCGTTAATGCCTGCAGTCCACATCCTCTCAACTACAGCCATCTCCTACCGCATTCCCGCCATAATCCCATCTCACCCATCCAGAGCTGGAGCAAACACCTGCCACATCCAGACCTCGCTGCCTGTCCTCTCCTGCTCTGCCTCCCCCCCGCCAGCTCCTGCCGGGGGCAGAGGGGTGGGCTGTACACATCTGGGGGGGCTGTGAGGAGGAGAGGCTAAGGGGGAGGCCAGGCAGCACTCCAGGGGAGCGGTGCTGAGCGGGGCCCTGGTGCTGCTCTCAGCCTCTGCCCCGCTCCCGCCAGCCCCACAGTTTGCTTCCTCCACGGGCACCCACAGCCCACCCCTCTCCAGGGGTTAACAGCCTGCTGGTGCGGGCCTCGCCACAACGCTCAGAGACAGAATTCTCAGAGCGGTGAGGTTTGTGTCCGGATGGCTGCTGAAATCCGCGCTATGCTACGGATCTGTACTCCCCGTGGATCTATATTCCCCATGGATCCATAGCATCCATCCTTACTGCTACTGACGGGAACAGCCCCTTCCCCATGTTCTTCCCCAAGAGCCAGTTCAGGAAATGAGTTTTGTCCAAAACTGACCCAGGGACAGCGGTGCACAGAGGGGCATAACCGTGTCCGGGGTAAACACCACGTATGACCCCCCTGGAATGCAACACAGGGCCGGAATTCTGAGACCGAGAGAAGCTATCCAAAACCTCATCTTTTCTTTTTTCTATTCACTTTGACCACTCCTCCCTTCTAATTTAATAGCGACTGACATAAAAACCAGTTGCACCAGTGAAGAGCGCTGTGTTAACAGGTACTGATACACTACATTAATGTGTTATGTTCAAAGTTTGTCCATGCTCATGTATATTAATGTATACATTAATAATGTATTAATACATTAAAACAAATTGCTTTCTCCC
Organism: Cariama cristata; assembly: GCF_000690535.1. NCBI lineage: Eukaryota > Metazoa > Chordata > Aves > Cariamiformes > Cariamidae > Cariama > Cariama cristata. The sequence goes on along the minus strand of NW_009606825.1, from coordinate 31,178 downwards.
AGGACCCCAGATGCTTTGCTCTGGGAACACCAGCTCTCTGGATAAACTTTGGTCAGGAGGGATATATCCTAACACCAGGCAACTCCTGACCATCCCTCCCCACTGCTTCCAGTAAATGCCCAGCACCTCAGGCTGAGGGCAGGACTGGGGAGCACCCACAGCCCCCTCCCAGACGGGGCTTTGCTGAAAACGTTTGTAGTCAGTTCAAACAGACACCGGTTTGGCAGAAGTTTTTAGCCATTTTCTCTGCCTTCCAGATTACAGGCAGCCAATGCAATCAAAACCAACCGATCAGTCAAAAAAAAAAACAATTCTTTGAAGGTTTCCTACCCCAGCGTCTGTCTGACCTGGGGTGCAGAGTCTGTGCAGGGCAATGATTTTGTAACCTGGGACCCTACTGAAAGGACAGCACGGGTGAGAGCTAGAACGATGTCCTCCCCCGTGCACGGGGTCACATCACTTCAGCGGAAAACCGTCCGCATGAATACCACCGAAATGCTCACCCGTCGCTGTCAGGGCGTTAGGGGTTTGTCCTCTCCAGGCACTGGAGAGCAAGGCACTGGGGCATGTTGCGCCAGGGGAGGTTCAGGCTGGACATTAGGAAGAACTTCTTCACTGTCAGAGTCGTTAGGCATTGGAACGGGCTCCCCAGGGAGGTGGTGGAGTCACCATCCCTGGAGGTGTTCAAAAAACGTTTAGATGTGGCGCTTCAAGACATGGTTTAGTGGGTTTAGCGGGCATGGTGGCATCAGGTATACGGTTGGACTTGATGATCTTTGAGGTCTCTTCCAACCATAATGATTCTATGTGAGTTCAACCATGTCACAGCACTGCTATGTCCATCTGCGCCTGTCGGAGTAGTGTCAGGGTGCGTGGCAGATGACGTGGCCCTGAGCAGTGATGAAGTAATCCTTGTACACGTGATTTCTCCCTTCAGCTGCCCTGTTGCCGCAGGACAGGCTCAGGCCCCGCAGCACTGCACCCTCCAAGAGCAGAGCCCACCTGATGAGTACCTCAGCCTGTGGCACCGTGACATGGATGTCCCAAAGCCAGCGTGGAGACTGGCATCTCAGCTGGGCACGACCTGCAGTTCTGTGACATCTTTGGAGGTCTCTCAGTCCAGAGGCAGATTTTAAAACCAGCACTGATGTGTGAAGGGACTCTGAGCCGTGGACTTGTAACCCACAGCTGGTTCAGGTTTACCAGCTGAAGCACAATTTTGCGGCGAGAGTCGAGTCTAAGCAAATTTAAAAAAAATCAAACTATTCATGCAAAAGGCAGATCCTTACTTTAACTTGTTTTCTAATCAAGAGATTCAAAATGAAGAAAAAAAAATGCAATTACGAGTTGGCGTCTCCCCACATAATCAGTGAAACAAGCCCTTTGCTAAGAGCTTAGAAACAAGGATCATGAAAGAATGAACTGGGCACTTCTAGTCTAATACAAGCTTTCACGGCGCTGGAAGTCCTGTCAGGGCTTTTGAGCAGCCGTACGCGGCTGTCCTTCGCAGAAGGCTGCTCCTCGCCCAGGTACGCACATGTCGAAGACGATGCCCAAGCTGGGCAGCGAGAGTCACAAGGAAGGAGCGACACGGAGGAGAGGGGAGCGAAGCGACAGCGATGCACAGGCTCACGGACTTTTCCTCATCGACTCGGAGCGCTTACGTGCCAGATGCTCTGTACTGCTGGAAACGCGCATTGCTGAGCTCTCAGCTCATAGGGAA
>NW_009606825.1:12539-29424 GCF_000690535.1 Cariama cristata | reverse complement strand
ATTTCAGACCAGAAGAGCATGAGGTCTGTCCCTGTTACTGCAGGGAAGCTGAAAGCCCATTGCATGCAGCACGACGCCAACCATGCACTACCTAGACAGCCACCGCTGTATTACAGCAGCACGTGGAAAGCTTTCTGGGGCAAGCGGTTAGGGTATTTGGCTACAAGAGATATTTAAATCATCCATGCCCAAGGTCATTGGCCCGATTGTCACACAGCGAAGTATGATATACGGTCCCCTTGTCCCTCACCTGACAGTGCAATCTCTGCTAAAACCTACATTTCAAGAAGCTTCGCCTTCAGCTCTGTCATTCTTACAGATAAAACAGAAGCATCTTTGAAGCACTAATTAACTTGAAAGCCATACTCCACAATTGCACGGTAAGACTCTCTTCAGCTTTAATGTATTTCAGCACAGAATACGAAAATGTGGGTAACAAAAAGGATTCACTCACAAGGCATCCGTACTTATAGGAAGTGAAATACACCCATTTGTGCCCAACGTCCTGCCATCTGTGCCAAGCCTATTGATAAACCTTCCCTGACAGGATGAAATACTGCTCCTGTAAAGGCATCCTTAACATAACGTGCCTCTACAGCATTGGGCTGGACCCGGTTTGAAAAACAACCTTTTATAATACACAGATGAATTTAGCACTTAAGAAGATTAATGGATTCATAAATAGCTTGGAAATCCAAACTCATTGAATTTAGTTCACGGAACAGGTCAAATAGGCATTTATCAAACCATCTGGCATCTTTCCTGGCTGGGAAAAAACCTGTGGTCGAGCTACGGATTGCTGAGGAGCCTTTGCAAGAGGGAGGGGTTGGTTTTCCCCGTGCCCAGCTTTCCTCTGGAAATCGCTGGTGCTAATTAGAAGGCAGTAGTTCTTCTTGGACAGAGTGCTGCAGACCCAAGCAACCTGCCCCAAGGCATGTGCTTTGAGGATGCCACCTTTTTGGCTGGCAAAATGTGCAGGCAAAAAAAGCAGGTTCTGTGTTTCATGCAGCAGCTGCTCTGGTAGTTGAGGAGTGCACAGTCGTTTTGTACGTGAGCTTTTTTTTTTTTTTTCTCTTTTTTTTTGCATGTTGGCTTTCTCCTGAGCTGTTAACCCTATGGGCTGTGGGACCATTCCTGGGGTTGTCACAGATGCACTGGGGTGCTGGTGCTGCTTGAGGTGGAGGGCATTGCCTCTCGCTCATGGCTGGCCGATGTGAACAGACCCCACCCAAGGCACCTTTGCTGAAACATTGAGCCCTTTTGGAAAAAGTTTATGTCTTTCCACGGTTCTCCCAGACAATCATAGACGTAAGAGGGCACAGGAGTTGCTAAGAAAAGGTCTTTGTGCATGAATTTGAGCATTACCCATCATTTTTCGGCTATTTTATGCCCAAAGTCCATCTTCAGCTGGCATGTCCTTTGTGTATGGTTTTTGGGTACTCACCGGTGTCTGACTTGGGGTAGAGGGGCAGAGGCAAGGACCCCTACTCTCTGCTGGTTCTAGCCAACGTGTTGCCCATACAGAACCACCACCTTCGCAAAGCGTGAGCCAGGGCGGCTCCCGCTCTGCCGCTGCTGCTCCAGCACCCGCAGGCACCGAGCCAGGGCGGGGTGGAGGCCACGATCATGTTGAATTGGTGGGGGCGGGGGGAAAAAAGAGGGGTAGGGAAATGTTTGATCGGGTTTTTTAATTCATTTTCATTTTTATTCCTATTTCATGACATTTTGGCTGTAGTAAAGAATTGTATATGTTGTGTCATTTCATATGAACATGGACATCATAGTATGATAAGCCATGTATAATGGTTAATACAGTTAAAATATCACAGAAGTGTATTTCTATTTAGTAATTCATTTAGTAAAGCATTGCTGCTTAACACAAACGTAAGCATGGTCATGTTCTAAGTTAAAGTGTCTATTCTTTATGCTGCAGTAAATAGCTTGCCATTTGCTCTAGCCCATAAAAAGGACATCCATGTGCACCCATCTGAGTAGCCTACAGAAAACCCACCAGAGTAATTCAAAGATCTCCAAACAAAAAGAGTTTTGAGCAGTTAGTTTATTTTTGCGAGAGAAACATCAAAATACTTTATTAATGTGCTCTGATACATAAAACATGACCATTCTTTCTGGTCATATTAGCAGCTTTGATTGAGGATTTCAAAGATAAAACATGCAAGATACCATATAAAAGAAAATGACAGCATAGCTGGTTAGTACGGCATAATATGATACGGAATGTGCTACACATTAGTGGTAGAAATACAAAATATTTAGTAGGGCCTGGTTGCATTTGTCATGACCATGTTCTGCCCCTGCTGTCGTGCCATGAAATACTCTACAAATAAAAACAATATATTCCTTGAAAAATAAAAATACATTGGAACGGTGTTAATAAGTAAGCTGTTAAGTTTAACTAGATCTGCCTCAGAGAAGAATGTTTTGACAAACATGGGTCTGTCTGGTGCTCCTGTACCTGTGCCAGGATAGCAGGGCGAGAAAGGATCAAAATCCTGTCTGTAGTCATGGCCAAAACCCTGTGCCCATCCCAGATCCACCTGGGGCAAGCACCCTCCCCAGATGATGTTCTCCTGTTCACCAGTGTTCAGCAGCACCCACCGTGGGTGTGGGTGTCCATCAGGATATGAAGAGGGGAGGGGTCTGGTTTTGCTGCCTCGTCTTGCTCTCATGAAGTCAATGGTTGGGTCAACTGGAGTTGGCCCAACAGAATCAACAGCACCGCACCACCATCCCTACAGACCCCTCTTCCCTCCACCCCCAGCAGGGAACACCACGTGTCTCCAAGCCAAACTCAACCTTACTGCTGTTCTTTCATTGCTCATCTTCCACACAGCGCTGTGAGTGTCCCGGAGGCTCTGAGACCCCACAGGGCAGATTTCTCACCCAGAGTGGGACCCAGCCTTGAACCAGCTCCGCCAGCTCCCAGGGGAATCTGGAGCCAGATCCAACCTGGGAGAGTTTGGAGCCGGTTATGGAATGGAGACCTGCGATACAAACTTTTCCCTAATGACTAGGTAGGTACCGGGACTAAACACTTAAGCAGGACCCACGGTCCACACAGCCCTTGGACTATTTGCACTGCAAAAAAATCACAGTAAAAAGTGCTGGGACGAGCAAAGAGAAGGAGATGGCCTCAGTACTGTCTTCCCCCACCCCAGAAGAAACCTCATCAGTCAGTCCACCCAGCTGTGTGGTGTTACTGTAGACTTCAGTGGCGTTTGCCACTTCTTCAGGAAGGCCCATCTGGAGCAAGAGTTTGGAGATAAGGCTGTTGAACTTGCTCTCCGTGGTAGACGAAGGGTCTTCACTTGGGGTCGGGCCTTCGGATGTGATATTTAGCTCCACAGGGTCCAGACAGTAACCTTCTGGTGATCTCTCGTAGAGCACATCCATCAGGTCAATCCCGGCTACTGAGGAGGGGGAGGCACAGGGAATATCCCTGACGAGCCTGTAATTCTCCATCCACTCCTTCAGCCACTCGATGCGGCAGTCGCACTCCCAGGGGTTGCGGAAGAGGTACAGCCGCCCAAGGAAGTACACCGGCTGGAAGACAGAAAAGGGCAGGGTCGTCAGGTTGTTGCTATTCAAGTGCAACGCAACCAGGCTGGTGAGGTTTTCAAAAGCCCTTTCCTCAATGTAGTTGATCCTGTTGCGGTCCAGGTAGAGGACCTCCAGCTCCCCCAGGTCCCTAAACCAGGTGTTGGAAATGTTCCTGAGAAAATTCCCCCCAAGGTTGAGCATCTTCAGGCACCTTAGGCCATCGAAGGAGTTTTCTGGAAGCTCACTGATCCAATTGTCGTTCAGGTACAGGTACTCCATCTTCTGGCAGCCCTGAAAAGCTCGTTCGTGAACGACATTTATCCTGTTGTCCTGCAGATTCAGGTATTTCAGCTTGGTCAGGCCCTGCAGGGAGTTATAGGCTACCGCTTCGATCCTGTTTCTCTCCAGGTAAACGTGGGTCAGGTTCTCCATGCCCCTGATGGCACCTGGGATCCTTCGGAAATTGTTCTGGAAGCAGAAGAGCTCCTGCAGAGCAGGCAGCTCGATGAAGATCCTGTCCGGGATGTTGAAGAGGTTGCAGTCCGCCAGGTCCAGCTTCACCAGCCGTCTGAGGGCCGTGAAAGTCCGCGTGTGGAGATAGCGAATGTACTCGTTGTGGGCCATCTTCAGCTCGGTCAAGCTGGGCAGCCCCTTGAAAGCCCCCGGGGTGATGAAGGAGATATTATTGTGGCTGAGCGACAGGGATTTGAGGGAAGGCAAGGTCCCGAAGGCCCTCTCGGAGAGGAACTTGATGCTGTTTTTGTCTAGGTTGATAGAGGAGGCTTCACAAGGGAACTCACTCGGGATCTGCCCCAGACCGGCACGGTCGCAGAGGACGGAGCAGCTCCGCTCCTGGGTGCACACGCAGTTGGCAGGGCAGGACCGCACGCAGGCCCACACCGCGTGGACGTGGGGGACCCAAAGGATCACTGCCAGAGAGGAACACGCCATCCCCACGGAGGTGTGGGAGGAGAGAATTGGGATGCATCATTAGCAAATATATTAATCGCGACAGGAAAAAGAAATTACGCTGTCTTTGCCTCCCTTCTAGCCAGGCTAATTGCCACCCACTACTTGTACGCCAGTGCTGACCGAGGAGCCCTCGTGAAAGATTCCTAAAAATCTTCTGCTGGAGTCTTTAAACTCACTGAGGTGGTGCGTGTGTAGAGAGATATATATCTCTCTCTCATCATCTAGAACGTCATCTCTGATTGATTTCTCTCCCCAAGAGGGGGACCCACCTAGACTGAAGTATTTCTCAGTGTCTCTGTGACTGCTCTCTCTGCAAGCTGATGGGGACATGGTTTGGCCAGGGGGCAGGCAGAGATGCCTTGAAGGCCAGCAGCTGTGGATGGGCTGCAGTATTTGGTGGGGGGGGAAGAGGGGAGGGCAGTGTGTGCTAGTCCGACAGCGGGCAGGGGAGATCAGTTATTTGCCTGGAGCACGTCAAATTCATGTTTTTCACATCTTTGTTTTCTCTGTTCGTTGTACCTAACGTTTCTCCACCAGAGCCACGAGCTGGTGCAGCACCGCAAGGGGAACTATCAGCCCTTAAGGACGTAGTGCAGTGTTTAAAAACACATTCCCACTGTGTACTGGTGGAATGGCATGAGGAAAAACAAATTAAGGGATATTGTTCAACTGCTTTCTTCGTGATCTCATTATAGCTGAGATATTCCGCCCCTCCGGCACAGTTTTTACTGTTTTGCCAATTCTCAAGACAGTCACCACGGTGCCTTATGCTTGCTAGGTGCCACCACTTTGTCTTTTTATCAGCCTGACATGGGAGGTGTGTGGCTGTTGTGGTTTCTTGTCAAGTTAGTCCCATGCAGGTGGAGGTACAACAAGGAAGAGAAGAAAGCTCTTCTGGGGAGAAATCACAGAACGAAAGGATCGGGAGACATCGGCCTCCATGGACAGGCATTTTTGTGGGGGAAAAAAACATCCAGTCAACCAGATATGTGTGAAATAAACTCACTAGAGAGGAAGAACTGAAGGTAGAGCTCATTTTGTAACTGATCTCAAAGGCACATCTTACAAAATGAGAAGCCACACCAGCAAACTCTCCGCGTAGTCACTAACAGAAAACCGTGGTATTGCTACTGACTGGTTTTTCTGCTGCAATTTATTGACTCCTACAGAAGCACAATCCATTTATATTTTTTTCAACAAGACGTGAGATACCATCTTTACCAACAGCCACCTTTATTACAGCATTGCTGGCATCTCGTCGCTGCTGCCGTGTGCCCGGCAGTCCCAAGGGCTGAGCGATGAGGAATGGGCTTTCCCCCACGCTCCCGCTGACTCTCTGGAGAGGGAAACCTCCAACCGCCTCTCCTCGCCGCTTTGCAGCACAGCGATTGCCCACTACAGCTGTCTTCCTGACGGACATTTTAATTAAGACAGACTTGTGAGGTGGTTATGCCAGGAAGCATCAGCTTCAGCAAGCATCAACCTTCTGGTTTTGCAGCCCCTAAGGCTTTAACATACAGACCAAATCACAGCTGGAACTGCAATTGCTCTGCCCTTTCTCCATCCTTTTGAAAGGCAACACGCACAGGACTGTATTTATGAGTTTACGCTGCCTGTGGCTTCTTCAAGCAGGGGAATTGCAAAAGCAGTGCCTGGGCAGGTCCCCGTTGACAAGACATCAACCCAGGAGCCTCCCAGCCTGGTTCAGTTCAAACCAACCTGGCCACTGCATGTAGAAAAGGGATTTAGGTATGTGGAAGGTGCGTCCCAGAAGGACTTTAGCTGTGACCTCTTTATCGAAATTCAGGTCCCATCAAGCCTGGCCACACTATCGTGACCTGAGAATTAGCAAAGCAGCATCACTTCAAGGATAAATGGTAGTGAAGGACTCTGAGAGGTGGAAAGGATTTTAGACAGATTGTCATTTCATTTGTTTGTATGCTCTTCTCCTCAGGAGCCCTTATCTAACAGCCATGGCTAAAGGAAAGTCTTCTTCAGTCAAGGACCTGGGCAGACAACAGGTGAGGAACCTAAGGACGGGAGGGGAGACAACGTGCCGCCCTCAGATAGTGCTCTTTCTTCGTGCAGGCTGCCCAGGGGCTGCCTCGGTCGCTCCCCTTTGCACCGGTCCATGCTGCCGCTTGCAAAGAGGGGCATATGTTGTTGTTGTTGTGAGGAGTTACATAAATGGAGTGCCAGACAGATTAAGGATTTGCCTGTTCCCAAATGTCTGACCACAGGTGGCTGTCTGGAAAATGATGGATGCAAGTGGTGCTGCTGGAACGAGAGCCTTGCATGGGCTCAGGGTGACATCCAGAGGGGCATAAATGCATAGGTTGTCCTATATGTGAGGCTCTCCTATATGTGAGAGTGTCCCAAGCAGGTTCACTGTTCAGCTACAGCCACCCCAAGCTCAGACCTCTCCCACCAGCTGTCTACTCAACGTGCAGCCTAGGAACGAGCAGGCTGGTAACCAAATCCCCTCCTTCCCCTCCCTGCTTGTTCTCTAATCACTCGATAAAGGAAAGGGCTGTACCCATGCCATATCCAGCCTGTTTTCCTTACACACAAGGGGGTTTTTTTAGTGCCAAATCTGGGTCTTCTGCTTGTGGCACTTCACAGCACACTTCAAAGGTCTCTATTCACCAGTGTATCTAACTCTTTGCATTGTGCAGTACACGGAAGGCAAACGCTTGAGGACCATCCAATGTGAAAACATCCCCCCGGCAACAGGAGCTCAGAGGAGCCCCTCAGCACCCCAGTTTTTGTGGCAATTCTCCCTCTTTCTCTTGCAAAGAAAGTCAGAAAAAAATTCCTCCATTTGAGCCCCACCAAACCCTGGGGAGAGCTGCTGCTCAGAGCACAGGAGATCAGATCTCTGTTGGCCAGATCTCCTCTGACCAACATAGCCTGAATATTCCCACCTCTCCTTCCTTTCTCCTTCCCCTTCCCCAAAAAGGTGGTGCTTTGCTTTTAACTCTGTGGCAGCAGACAGGGCAGCAGCTGGAAGATGCCTCCAACTCACTGACACAGAGGGTGCTCAAATGAGAGGCGTGTTTAAGAAAAAGGGTGAAATACAGGAGCAAGGTCAAAAATATTTCTGAGATTAAGGAATCAAAACAAAATTCCACCCAGGGACGATCTCTTTTGCTCTTTTAAATACTACAGTAATTCGGTATTTGAAAGGAAGAGTGAGAGACCAAAACAATGTTTGCAGAATTTTTAGAAGGGTAAAGAGACAATGATTGCAATAATTGAGTATTTAACCTACATCTTTCCAAATGATCCGTCTAATCCACTACTGGGTAATGCAGAATAAGCGTATACTCACCATTTAAAATGATGGCAAACATTACCTTGATTATTCACTAGTGGCATTTCAGGTCTGGCAAGCAAACTTGAGGGACCTAAATGCACACAGGAAGAATAGAGACAGGTTTCATCCTCTGTCACTTCTCTGCATCATTTTCCCACAGTAAGATCTATGTTTAGAAAGGAAGACGAAGGAAAAGGCTCCTCTCCCACACGCTTTCAAACTGAAGAAGTCCCCAGCACCTTCCCGGTGAGTATCTTCCTTCCACCACTGACCTGCTCAGGGAATCCTGCAGCTTTGTGCTACTCCTTTTCAGCAGCTCATCCGCATCCTTCCCGCCAGACATCTCAAGGGCAGGTTCTTATCATCTGGGATGGGAAAAGATAACCAACAGTAAGAGACCGGCCATCGCCCCAGGAAATAGGTGCTGGTACAGAGAAGTGTAACCAGCTTAGCATCCAACAATCCAACCTAAAATTCCCAACAGAAATCATCTAGACGATACACTGCTTACCGAGCCAGGCAGTGGCTGTGTCCTCCCTCCCGCTCATGAGGCTGCCATTAGCCATACGAGTCAGCCTCCGAAAAGTTGGCATTTTTTTCTCGCAAGCTATCATTTAATGGCAGGAAAATCCTCTGTATCAGGGGATTAGCGGAGATGGAAGAATGTGTCTGTCCTCTAAAGCTCCCAAAGCAAAACAAGGATTGCAGACAAACCAAACTGACGTTTTCTCCTCTCTGCCAACCTCCTTTTTGCCCCCCATCATTAAAAAAAAAAAAAAAAAATAGCCTAGAATTGGACCGCTGCCATTCAAAGAGCATTGCTGAAAGTCATTACTCCTCTCCCCATTAGATAATGGCAGAGGAGGTGGGAGCGGAGGGTGCAGCCTAAATGGGATTATATTTGAGGGCAAGCACAGGCTTACGGTTTCCCTTCGTTGAGCTCTCCAAACAGATGCAGCTTGGGACTCTTTTTCCCCCACGCACGCTTTCCCAGCCCCAGCATGGCTCACATGCTGCTAAGAGGACACCGGTGTGCTTTGCCTTGCTTTGCTTTGCTGGGAATTGCTGCCGAGGGACAAGGAATCACCAACAGCACCGGGAGAAGGGTCAGCAAACACAGGGAGCTTGCACGGTGTATATGGTCCTGGTCGTGTCTGTGAGTGCCATTCACTTGTGATGCTGCAGCTGGTGCGTGGAAATCGTAAGGACGGGTTCTGTATGGGGCGATGTTTTAGCATTCAGGATGTGAATTGGGTTTTAAAGCCTTTTCTGACAGAATGATGATGGTTTCTTTGGAGAGTGGGGGCTGAATAAGTGGGTTAGTTATCTCAGCCTCCCATGCCTTAGGTAATTGCATTCACCATGGCAGAGGGAAAAATAGCTCTACTCTTTATTTCTGAAAGTGAATTATTCTGCTTTTTTTTTTTTTTTTTTCAGGAAATGGAATACCTGATGAATTTATGCTTGATACAGCAGGAAGGATTCAGCTGGGAAGCAGCCTGCTGCTGCTGCTCAGCTCTTCCTGCAAATTAAAGCTCCCAGCTGCATCAGGTTTGTTTTGTTTTGGCTTTCCCTCCGTCTTAAGGCACCTCTGCTTGGCACCCCAGGAAATTTGTGTCTAAACAGCGGGTAAGCAGGCTGGTGCTGGGGGGAGCAGCTGGAGGGAAGGGGGTGACCCGTATAGCACTGATTTTGTCTGAAGGATACCTTTCCCCACCACCTTGTTGTAACCCAGCTTTGCACTTCTGCCCTTTGCACCACGCTGCTTTGCACAGAGGTTTTTTTAAGCCCCCGCAAGCCCTCGGGGCAGCCTCCGCCGCGGAGCTGAAGCTGCCTGGAGACCTTGTGGGGACAGAAGTGGCACCGGTTGGGTGCTCACCAGTGCTGGGGTATCTGATGTTCCCCTTGAAGGTCCTGGTTCCCTTGGGAATACCAGGAAACCACAACCTGTCTGATGGCAGAAAGCAGATCACGGGTCTTTTGGCCACGAAGAAAACGAGGAGAGAGGAGGGGAAAGCGCTATTCCCAGCTCCTTTTTCCCCACCATTTACTAGAGACCTAACAGTGGTACCAGAAATCTCGTCTCTCTCCCCAGATGCGCGTGTGCCGTAGCCAAGGGGTGGAGGCAGTGGGCAAGGAGGGTACGTGGGACTCGGGGACAATTTGGCGTGCGGTCAGTTGGCAGCTCCCCGGGGACCAGAGCTACTGCTTGGTTTGCACAGCAATACGACATCTGCTCCTCAGAAACAAGGGGGATGCTGATCTGGACCAAGGCACCAGATTTCTGCTGAGGCTCTGGGGCTCTCCTGTGCCTCGCTGCTCTTCTTCCATGTGCGGAGTAAGGGACCGGTGGGGATGGGACATGAAGGACCACTGAGCCTCAGAAAGGGCTTTTGTGATCTGCAGAGCCACCTCCTCCAGAGGGGCAGCTTGTGAGACCTGGCAAAACCCATCCCCTAAGGAGGGCACGGGAACCTCTGCTGCGTACGCCGGGTCGGGGGGGCACTGGTCGGCTGGGGACTGGGGGGGCTTGTTAAACTGGGAGCTGTCCGCACCTCAGCAGTCACTTTCGGGGTTGGGGGGGAATGGTGGCAGTAGGTGCCTATTGCAAAATCAGCAGCCGCGATGATGTTAGCGACGCTGCCGGAGCAGGCTCCAGCAGCAGCTGGAGGAAGGCTGACAGGGAACAGCTCTCGGAGAGCTACAGCAACAGGCAGCCTCGCCGTAGACCAACACAGATGTTATTAGCTCCCGCAGGAGTTTCTGACAGCAGCTCTGCCGTCAGCATCCCACATACATAGCTCGGTGGCTGCAGGTAGCCTGGCAATCGAGCCCAGCCCTACTCTGGCCATTTCCACTGCGGCTGGAGGGAGAAACGGCTGAAACAGCCCATGTCCTGCCCCATCGTGAGCCTTCCCACCCACGGCCTCACCAGCCAACCTGTGCTGGCACACCTGGAGCTCCTGCCTGGCCAGCAGCACCAGCTCCAAGGCTTACAGCAGTGGATTTCTGTGCATCATCTATGGGCAGGAGCCTCACGCACCTCCAGACCACAGCTGAGAGAAGATACGAACCTCTCAGCGTATGCACGGGGTGAGACACACACTGAGGTCACAGCTTCTAGGAAAGTCTCCGGCTGCGGGCAGCCAGCTGGTCGAGGAGCATCGCCCTGCGAGAGGGTCCAGCCGAGCGCTGCAGGAGCACCCAACTTGTCTCCCAGTGCCTCCAGTGCCAGGTCGTCCAACTCCTGCCTCGTGTCCTGATAACTCTTGGTCCTGAAAGGGCATGACAATGTCAGAAAGAGGTCTGGTAAGGAGAAATTCCTAGTCTTTTTAGGTAGAAAAACTTAAATACCAGAGGGTACATAAAGGAGAGCAGTATTTATTCTTCAAAGAAACCAATTTGGGCTTTAAACCACACCTCAACATTTTTCAGAGCATGACTCACGGCTGGCTGACGCTGCGGGTCGAGCACGCTGCAGATGCTCAGTGCTGGGAAGCTGCTGTGGCTGCCGGGCTGGAATTAGAGTCAGAAGCTACAGCCCTTGCTCCTGAGGCTCTGCACTGATAATTTTTTTGCCACCAAGGGCTCTTCTTCATGGTTTGTCCTGCCCTTTTTAATCTCGGGGAACTCAGAGAAGCCAGAGGTCAATAGAGCAGTGGAGCCGAGCCCAGAAAGCAGCACAGCTATGCTGCCACTGAAAATAAAATAAATAAATAGATGTTTATAGCTGATCTTCCACCAAAAGAATTTGGAGAATTCAGCCCTGATCAGAGGAGCCCACTCCACTCCGCCAGTGTGTGCTGGGGACAGAAGCCTCGGCACAGCTTCACGCGCTGGCAGCAAGGACAAGCCTGCCTCGCAGGGCAAGCCTGTGCAGCCTTGATGCAAGATTGCTTCTAACAACCCACTGCTTCACGGCCGGAGGCATTTCATGTGATGGTGGGTTTAGGATCTGAATGTAGCTCCTATCTCTGATACACATCGACATGATTTTAAATGATCACCGGGAACCACTTCTGGCAGTGGTTCAGCTGCAGGTTAAAACATTCCCTTTATTTTCAAAGGCTGGCTAAAAAGAGCTGGTGGGACTCATCTCACCTAACTGGAGGTGAGCGAGGTCTCATCTCACCCACTTCAGCTGCCTGCCTGCGGGCACCATCGTGGGTCTCCGCAGGACCCATTTTCACCGACGAAGGACAAGACAGCCGAGGACGGGCAGCTTTGGGGACACTTCCACGCCATCAGACCCCACCGCTGGGTTAGCTGGATCCCAAGCATCACACGTCCGGATGCTTCCAGCCAAACGCTGCCCTCCTTAGAGCACTGGAGAGCCAGAGCTGCTTGCCAAGCTCCAACAGCTGAACATCTTCCCTCTGTTTTTAGCAAGAGCTGCTTGCATTCATGGGACCAGTACAGAGGGGGGTGAGGTCCCTGCACCCCAGAGCACCCGAACCCCTCCGCTTCCCCCGGGCTTTGGTTTCCTGCACTTCTGTAACAGCGGCCGCAGCTCGGCGCATACTTCCCCTCTTCTCACAGCAGCAGCTGTGTTGCACATCTGAGCCTCTCCTGTGCACGCAATCGCTGGGGGTGACCTTTGAAGTAGCTGCCTCAGCGTTTCTCGTCGAGGCTCCTGTTGTCAGCTTTGTCTCGTGGGACCCAGGGCTGCGTGTAGGGTGGTCACACAGCTCCGGACGGCGTGGGTTTGGGGTGGGGAGGGGGAGTCCTCTGCAGCAGGGACTGCTGTGCTTCCAGAGGACAGGACAGAGCAGTGCGGCCATGATGGGGTTTGCAACTTCACCACAGCCCTGCATCACCGCCAGAAATAGCGCTTGGGGCACGCGTGATGTTCCTGCTTACCGGAGACACAGAAGCAGCTGAGGACCCAACCAGAACTTCAAGAGAAAGGAGTTAAGAGCCTTTCCCTCGCTCAGAAGAGATGACAGCTTTTCTTCTGCAGGCAGGGGTTTCACTGTTGTCCGGATTGAGGCCCCCAGACTTTGCTCAGGCATTAAGCTCCAGGGCCCTGAGGGCATTTGTAGGTGTTATGGGGGGGGTCTGCCCTGGTACCTCTCCCCACCCCTGCCCAAGGGTTCGGGGGTCCCTTTTCATCCCAGCCCAGGGCCGTTGATCCCTGCTCAGCCTGGGTGCTGCAGGTTGCACGTTGTCGCTGGCCCCCTGCCCCATGTCGCAGCCCCCTCGCAGCCTGCCCAGACCCCTCAGGCTGCCGTGCCGTGCCGTGCCCTCTTCGAGCTGCCTTCGCTGCCTTCACCCCAGCCGGAGAAGATCCACGCTACCTCAAGAAACCCCTTGGAAAGGAGAGTTGCCGTGGTGTCCCCCACGATGTCCTCCCTGTGCATCCTCAGCAAGGAGGGCCACCACCAGTGACAGTGCCTCCGGGCTGTCAAAATGGCTCCTGCCCTTCAGAAATAAACCCATCTCACCCCAAAGACCGATTTTGGTTCTTAATTCCCCTCAGCAGCCTCTGCCAAGTGTTCAAGTTTGTTCTGCTGGGTATACATAAAACCATCCAAGCCTTGACCAGCTTCCCTGGCAAGACACGACAGACCCTGAAGCACAGAAGACATCGCCCAGTTTTACGTTCACCGTGTTGGCCTGGGTTTGTGTGGGGGATGCTGCAGCCCCACAGCCGCCCCACTCCCGCGGCCGGCCCCCCCTATGTCCCCGCAGCACTGCGGGCACACATACTGCCATCCCAGAGCTGGTGCTGAGCGGGGACACTTTCCTGACGGACATTTGCCCATGGACTGAGAGCATGGACAGGGCCGGGCACATCGTGATGCTCAAACCCATCCCGAGGGCGAAGCAGCCCGGTAGCCACCTTGCAGTGGGGCTTGGGCTGGGGGCTACCGGTGGGAGTATCTCGGGGGGGACTCTTCACCACCGGGTCTGTGGCGGGAGTAAGCAGGGATGAGACAAGACAGCCAGCAGCAGTGCTTGGGAAGAAATAACCACCAAAAAGCTGCTTATCCACGGGGAGGGTAAAGAAGGGAAGCCAATGAAGCAGCAGAAAGAGGAGAAGGTCAAGGTGGGCACCAGATTTGAAGCCCCCACCCAGCTGCTGTACCGATGTCCAAGCCCTGGAGCAGGAGCAGAGGCGCAGGAGCCTGCAGCTGCAGCAGAAAAGTCTTCTGAAAGGGAACAGCACACTCTAGGGTAGGGAGACTGAAGCAGACGCAGCGCACAGCAAACCACAGGCTAGGGTATTTATTCGTCCGTCAGCCCAAACCTCTGCCGACAGCCCAGTGAGACGTCCCGCAGACCCCATGCGAAGGGCACAAGGAGCCCAGGGGACGGAGCATAGCTCCAGCAAGGTGAAATCCGCCCATCGCCCGGTGCGAGGCAAGGACAGAGACCCTCTCCAAGATGGTCCTGGCCACGGGCTTTTAGACCAGCTCACGGAGCCTCTCCCGGCCCTTCCCGCGGATGTGGTTTCGTGTCTCACTCGCGCTAAGCAGACAGTAACGTTGCCAGCAAGAGAGGAACAGCGTGGGCTGCTCTGGAGTGAGGGGCTGGGCGCTCACCTGGGCAGCAAGGTCCTGCTTCCCGTTGCAATACCTGTGTAGGGATGCAACGCTGAAAAACAACATCGTTGGGGTTACCGACCGACAGAGCAGCCTGGGGGAGGGAGAGGGAAGCTGGGCTCGGATCTGTGTTAACTAAAGCTGAAGAGGAACTTGAACCTACATCTCCCACAGCTGCGCTGTGACTCTTGGCCTCTATTACAATTTTTTTTTTCTAAAACTGGTTGGCAACAAACAGCTCATTGCAGGGATGAACCGCTGCTGGTGAAGCTTGAACAGGGGCTGCATCGCCCATCTTTCTCTGCAGGCTGAGGGCAGCCCAGCCCTCGCTTCTGCCTTCGAGTAGCCCTGGGCTCAGCGCACGGTGCTGCATCCCTGCTTCCACAGCATGTTGTGCTGCATCCCTGCTCCCACAGCGTGCTGAGCTGCATCCCTGCTTCCACAGCGTGCTGAGCTGCATCCCTGCTTTCTCAGCATGTTGTGCTGCATCCCTGCTTCCACCCAGCGTGCTATGCTGTATCCCTGCTCCCACAGCGGGCGGTGCTGCATCCCTGCTTCCACAGCATGCTGTGCTGCATCCCTGCTTTCTCAGCGTGTTGTGCTGCATCCCTGCTGTGCTGCCTCCCTGCTTCCACAGCGTGCTGAGTTGCATCCCTGCTTTCTCAGCGTGCTGTGCTGCGCTGCATCCCTGTTTCCACAGCGTGCTGAGTTGCATCCCTGCTTCCACCCAGCGTGCTATGCTGTATCCCTGCTTTCTCAGCGTGCTGTGCTGTATCCCTGCTTTCACAGCATGCTGAGCTGCATCCCTGCTTTCTCAGCGTGCTGTGCTGCATCCCTGCTTCCACAGCGTGCTGAGTTGCATCCCTGCTTCCACCCAGCGTGCTATGCTGTATCCCTGCTTCCACAGCGGGCCGTTCCCTGCTTCCCCAGCGTGCTGAGTTGCATCCCTGCTTCCACCCAGCGTGCTATGCTGTATCCCTGCTTCCACAGCGGGCCGTGCTGCATCCCTGCTTTCTCAGCGTGCTGAGTTGCATCCATGCTTGCACCCAGCGTGCGGCCGAGCAGGCAGCTGCTGCTCGCACATCCCACTAGCAGACAGGGGAGGTCAAGGCTGGCAGTGCCCACACCACCCTCCCTTCCCTGCTGAAGCCGGTCCAAGGGTGCCAGGGGTGTGGGCATGCACAGCCGGCGAGCCCCGGGAGGGTTTGGGCTCATGCCACTTTTACCAGCAGCTGAGCAGCTGCCCTGCCCCAGCCCTTTGGCATCCGCAGGGTCATTTCTATCCTGTGTGATAGTCAGGGAAGCTGCCTGTCTCCTGCCTAACAACTCCTCGTGCCACGCTTTCCGCAGGCTGCCGCCCAAGGCAGTGACTACTTGCAGTCCCTCGTTACCTAACGGGAAGGCTGCGCAGTACACACACCCCGCAGTGAGCTCCGCTTAATTCCCCCTCAGTGGCCAGTGAGTCCATTAATCTTAATAAAGCTGCCTCCACAGCCACGTACGGGCAATGCACGATGAACTTAAAACACAGCACCGCAAACACCTTTTGAAACAGCCTTGTCTGCAATAAACGCACAACAGGCAATAAGTTATCAAGCCAAGAGCCCTCCCAGGCCACGCCGGGCAGTTTATTTACCTCCTGGTGATTCACCTCTCCCACCTACGTAACAGGATCGGTGCCACCTTCTCCCCACCGTATAGTGTCAGCTTTTGGGGTTGGTTCATCACTTACCTGTCACTGCTTAACTCGGCCACTTCTGTCGGGATCCTGCTCTGTAGCCAGCTCAGATACACGGGAAGAACGAACCAGAAGCCCTGGGACTCTTGGATTGAGGGCTGCGGGGGGGCTACGACTGTGCTGCCCTGTGATTTTTGCTCTACCCGTCACAGTACTTTCCCCCACCTGACGGACGCTTCTGAACACCAAGTAAAAAGGAGCAGTCCATCACGCCAAGTAGCTGTAATTACCTGGTAATCGATCTAAAAGGATAATTCTGTTGCCTGTCAAAGATGCCGGCGGATAGGAAAGGAGCCAATCATCAAATCAGGAATAAACTTCACTAACATAATAACCAGCACACTAAACAGGAGGTCAGAGCAGTATATATTTACAGATGAGCTGAAAGATTTGTTAAATGAGTACATTAATAAATGAATAAACGTTAAATGAATAAATAACTTATCATGCCTTCCTCAGCATGTAATGGCAATGCATTCAGTGCATAAAGAAGCCCGGACTAGTTAAAGGACTGGGCTGAAAAGACAGCAAGAGAATTTACTAAAAAATGTTCGTTATGGCCGAGACCTCCTTCCAGCTAAGGCTATGTCGTGGGTAAAGGACAAAGAAACTCAGGGAGCCCAAACACGGAGGGCAGGGGACTCGGGTAAGAAACAGAGCATCACTCCAGGGCGCAGCGGAGGGGAGAGGGAGCAGTCGCTGGGGCTGGGAGCTGCCCCGGGAGAAGCCCGCACCGCCGAGGGGAGCCACCCG
>NW_009606825.1:3967-12484 GCF_000690535.1 Cariama cristata | reverse complement strand
ACCGCAGCCACTCAAACATCCACCACCTGATGCATGCGGAGTTTTTGCACGAGTCTAAGAAAGACGATTAAAGCTGGCAGACCTTGGGGGTGGGAGGGGAACGGTAGATAAGCAGACATTTACACCCCCATATTCTGCTTCCCACTCATTCCCTGCCTGTGATGTTATGGGCTGCTGACACCCCCTTCTCCATGCCAACCCTGGGTGTTGCCAAAAAAGCCCCCCCCAGCCATGTTACGGGCAAACCCAGCAAATCCCCCACTCTGGGGTGTATTTATGGATCGGAGAAGTACAGCACTTCTGCTCATGCAAAAGGCTTTGTTTCCTGCCAGCTGCAGAAGACCACGGTACCTGAGGGAGAAGGGGCATAAACAGCTTTTTCTGAGACATCAAATCGACAGTGACAGAGCAAATCACTCCTCTGCAGCAGGGCAAATACTACGGGATCACCACCGAGTCCCAACCTTAGCAACTGGCAACGTGAAGAGAAAGCTCTACTCCTGCTAGCTCGACAGCACAAAGCTGCAGCCTGCCCATTCCTTAACCGTTTCTAGGTTGCATCTAGGGATGCTGTGCAGGTTGCGTCGGGTTTGCGGGAGCCCGAAGATGGGTGGGGAAATCCCTCTTTGCACTTGTCAGAAAAGCTGTGCTACGACAACTGCGCTTTAGCAACAAGTGTGTTGCAACGAGTTGTTTGAGCTACTGTGCCCAATTTGAGTTACAACAGAGAGTAGAGAATATCTGCTCTCATACGGTGGGAAACAGAAAATAAACGAGGAGGTAAACACCACGCGTACGAGGCAGGGGGAGGGAGATGCTGCAGAAGCGCATTGATCAAGCCGAGCTGTGGGAAATGCAAAGAAGGCCTAATGTTCAGCATTAAAAATAAATCACACCAGGGCTCTGCAAGAGACCGCAGCCCTCAAAAAAAACCTGCCTTCTACCCCGAATTTCTCGCTATGGTTATTATTTCCCTTTGGTTTAGGCAGCGTTTTCACACTTCTCCTCTGAGACTTACCAAGTTGTGCTGGGGGCACATGAGGGTGTGGGACGGGGATGGGGCAGCGTGTCTGGCCATGCAGGGCTGTGCCTCCTTTCACCCCAGTGCCCAGCAGCACCTCCAGGACATCCCAAACACATCCTCTCCATCCTTGGCACTTGCTGAGCATTTGCAGCAGCCGCTCACGTCCACTCGGTGACAGTCCATCCACGATCTCTCTCTCTCCCCTATCAGAGCAATGGGGTCACCAGTGTAACCTCAAATATTTTCCTTGCCCTTAAACAGGACAGGGAAACTTCGCTGCTTTGGTCTGCCACTATGATTTTTAGTGGTGCAATTTAAAAATTGCAAAACAATGAGCAGACTGTGGAAGTGACAAATGAAAGCACCAAGCCGGGACACCCTGTAAGTCTATAATAGACCCTAAAAGTCTATTATTTTTGGTAGATGCTCGGTAAGTGCCTTTGACAGAGCATCCCATCGGGTCCGGGGGACCCTACCCGTGCTACAAGTTGGCTGTGCGTTGCCTGAAGGGCTACGGCGTCGGGCCTTATCGCAGGGTGTGGAAAAGAGGAGCACAGACGGGTCCCTCCCAACTGGAGGGGCAGCAGCATCCGCAGGGGAAGGGGATGGGCAGCCAGGGCAGTAACACGGTACAGTGAGGTTGGCTCGCGCCAGCAAAGCCCAAATCTGAACACACCTCGTCCGAGACCCCTGCCTGCAGCTTTGGGGCTGTGCTGGGCAGTAGCACCTGTGTTTAGGTGGCTCCGTTCACACTTGAGAGACCTAAAAAGGATTAGGCGTTAGCCAGGGGATGTCAGCAGCACAGATGCTGAAATACCCTTGAGGCTCTGGGCCCAAATGTTTGATCCACCAAGGAACACAAGTGTTTCGGGAGAACTGAGGTTTAGGCAGCAGCTGAGAGAGATCTACATGTTGTATTTATTCAAGCATCGAACATGCCTACCTTTCCATAAAAAACCAATCTGCTGGGCGTTTGCCTTTCCTCCATCATGCCTATGCATGACGAACCAGCCCAGCCCAAACAGACTCCGTCGGGTATCACTGGGTCATTGCTCACACACCTTGCACCCCTCCACCTTATTTCGTGTACGGAGCCCAGCCCCGCAGCCTCCCTAGGAAATGCCCCGACCTCCATCCCAGGTGAGGATGAAGAGAGCATTTGCCATCACTCCCCTGGGAGGATGCAGGGACAAACTGTGCGCCGCAGCCCGCAGAAATAGTTAACAGGAGCAACATCACCCAAGGTTTGTACAACCAGCAGGTTTTTGAGCGCTGGCCTGACAAACAGCAGCCCCAAGTTCTCTGCAAACCCACCCCACCCTCTCCCCTGAAGAAGTGCCCTACCAACCGAAGCGATGGGCCAGCGCGGCTCGAAAGGGGACGATCCCCCCCTCCTGTTGAAACCAGGACACTGAGCAGCAAAATTAATAAATGGTGCCAGCAGGCTTCTGTCTGCAGAAACACACTGAAAGAGGAGACCAGGATTTGCAAACACATCCGGGGGGGAGGCGGGGGGGAAAGCATCGCCTTCTGTTTCCTGGACAGCTTCTGCATTTTGCATTGAACCAATCTGTAGATAAAATACAGAAGCAGTCTCAGGCGCAGAGACCAGACCCCCAAGAAAATTCCCCCATCCGCCTCGCTGCTGCATCCCCTCTCGAGGCCGCTCTGACCCTGACCAACGCTCGCACGGATCAAAAAAAAAAAAAAAATCAAGGCTCAGAGGCTTTGGGCACCAGCAGAGCAGAAGCTGCAAAAGTCAAAGTTTTGCGCTCTAATTCATTTTTGGGGTGGTTTTTTTTTTTTTTGTCTTTCGCCTCTCCCAGGCACATGGGAGGTGCACAGCAGAGATGGAGAGGGACCCCCCTCCCCAGGAAGCCCCTTTGGCATTATCGGACCCTGCCTTGACTGCAAGGCAGCCCGTCTTCCCATATGTAAAATGGGAAATGGCAAGACTAGCAGAAACCCAAATCAAAAGACATAAGCGTCTGCTTTTGAACAAATCTGATGTAAGGCAAGAACGCTTAACCAGGGCCTAGAAGAGCACTAATTATCAAATGGAAAATTAACAGGTAATTCGTCTCTAATGTGAGCTAATCATTTCTAGGGGAGGAATTAATTAAATGAGGGAATTAAAGCACCAAGAATTTGTGGAGTGACCAGTTCTGATGGGATTTCAGTTAATCATGTCAGCTTCATTTTCCTCTCCTCTGGACACGAGAGGAGAGACAAGGGGTAGGAGATTAGTGCCGTGCCTCCCCCTCCCTGACTGCACCTTACTCAGCCTCAGCCTTTTGTCTCGACAACACTTGAGCGAACGACAAGCAAAAGCCAAAAGTAGAGCACTGGCAAAATGCAGTTGTTAAAAAAAAAATTTAAAACAGTAATTAGGTGAGAGGGAAGGAAGTTTCCTTTAGAGAAACAGCTCGCAGGGTCACGACGCACCCTCCTGCCTGAGCTCCGTGCCAAACGAGCGACGCGGTGAGCTGGAGTCAAAGTCCAGCGCCAGTGCTTTCCAGCAAAAAGGGGGGTAAGAGGTGAGTGTCCCTCCCTTCGAGATGTGCGAGGCACTTGGAACAAGAAAAAACTCATTTTGCTTGGGAGTTCAGTTACGTTCGAGTTGTTGCTCAGTCCTGAGCAATGGATGGGAGGTTGAGGCTCTTCCACGGTTATTAATAAAACCCAAAAGAAAAAACTGACACGCTCCAGGCTGGGTGCGGGCACACAACCTCATTTCTGTCTAATTAACCAGAGCGGTGTTTATGTCAGAGTCATACTTTTACGACAGCTCCGTGCCAGCTGCAGGAAGAGAAATGATCTCCAGCCTCGTAGAAATGCAGAGCCGCATGGGCAGACGCCACCTGATCTCTCCTAAAGCCTGCCAGCACAAAAATAACTTCCCAGAAACACTGAAACACGTCTGAACAAACAGACTGAGCCAATATCGGATCAGCACTTTGCATCATAGGCTTGCAGCATTCGCGATCCAGTCTTCAAAGCCCTAAATTTGGATTTGCTTGGATTTGCTGCATCTTCAAACCAATGCCCGCGCTTACCTACTTCCAGCTCTGCCACCTCCTTACAGCATTAAGTGCCAAATCCTCTGAAAACCCTCCTGGATGGAAAAACACAAGTATTTACACTGCAGGGCATGGACTAACTTGTGGCACCTATAACGGGTGAGGCTCTGCAAGGGAAATAATATGGTCAGATCCAAGTGGAACTGAAGGGGACAGTTACATTATCTGCTTCAGACACAGGCTCTGTTTTCACACACGTGAACAGGAGGAGGCAAACTAAAAACTTACAGCGCTCTCAAGAAATGAAATTCACTGTTGCTGATCTGTAGGACGATTCTCTTCGTGGTAGGATTTTCCCTGATGCTGCATGTACTTGCTGGGGTAACGCAACCTGATAGCTCTGAGACACTCTGCAGTTTATGCCTGAATGACAATAATAATAAAAAAGGCAAAACATGAAAGCTGTCAGTGTCTGTTAGTGAGTTCACATTACAGAACAAAATATTCTCTCCTGGAACACGCTGGGCCTTATGCAGATTCAACTTTTCTGGGTGACGCAAATGCTGTAAAAACAACTCGTGAGTCATAGAATAAAATCACATAATTCCCCAAAGCCAAATAAGGACAGAACTCAGCCCACACAGCTCTGACTTCCCACTTTCCTGGTAGTAACGATTTTGTTTATCTTCCCTTCTAAACCATACCATTTGCCTTGCTCTCACTGCAAATCTTGCGTTTCCTATCACTCAAGCCCATAGTCGGTGTAAATATTGGTGTTACAAAACACAAAGTTCTGTCCCAGCATCTGCGAGGTCTAGCGCAAAGCCTGGGAGGTGCTCTCCGGGACTAGCTTTGCTAATTGCTATGAAGTCTTTATGAGGAACCTGGAAGGCATTCTCCCAGACTGTCTGTAGTTTTATTTTGATGTATTTTTTCAGCAAGAGTTCGTTTACAGCCCATTAGAGCCAGGCTTGGGTATTTTATGAATGTAATACAGCAGCACGCGAAGAGCACTTAATGCCTTAAGTCTTTAGAATGCTTTTTAATTTCGTAATGCAAATAAATTGTTTCACCGCCAGGTTTCCCATGCACCACATCGGGCAAAGCCTTGTGCAAACAGTCTTGCAGCATGTAAATAAAGCCTTCAGACTCGATCTGTGGGTGGTGTAAGGAATCATCGTCACTCTGCCGCTGTCATTCTGCATCAGCTGCTGCTGAGCTTTCCACTTTGAAACCTTAAGGACATTTTATTAACAGGGTGGAACGAGTTGCATAAGAAGAGCGTATGTGATGTATTTGCAATACGTGGAAGCATATTGGTTTGTTTATTTTCGGCATTGTTGATTTTCCTTCTCTGTGGCTCGACAGCATCTATGCCTGGGAGCTGAGTGACTGGGCTGGAAATACAGGTTGTAATCTTTGCATGGTAATGCACCATAAGTTGGATCTAACTGTAAAGCAAATTAAGAGCTATTAGTGTCCTCACTAGTTACTAACAACCCTCTTTAGGGTCCAGTTTGGAAGATGCAGTGACATGCCCCTGGCTTTACATTTTGCAAAGCAAAAGCATCTTCAAGCTGATGAGAATGGAGCAGTGTGTTTGCATATTGTTGCTGCCTGATGGATTGACACAGACGATGCACCGGTGCCTCATTAAGATACACACACACTCCTGGGTACCGAAGCCATTAACACAGCAAAGCAAAGACATGCTCAAAGTGTGGGAATCATAAATCAGAAAGAACAAACTGTGCTGGGACCTACCAGAGCTTTAACTCATCTCTGGGCTGTTGGGACGCGGTTTCGGCCAGCCACCGCACTTTTGCACAGCTGCACCTCCTCGTCAGCCTCTGCTGAGCCATCCCTCCTTCTCTTCCCCACGCTTCAGTGTCTTCCAAGTTACCACTAGTAACTGAATATATTTACCGAATATAACCGAGGTCTCCAAGAACAGAAGAGACCTCATGCACATTTGACATTTTTGTGTGTAACAGTAACATTTATGGATTCGAGGCATGTTTTTCCACCGCTGTTTCTTAAACACAGTAAATTCAGTCTGGTTTTAATGCTGGTTTTTTTCCTGAAAGGTCTACCAGATCCCCCACGGAGGTGATATCACCAGCGCGTCACTTGATGAAAAGCAAAAGTGATTTATTCAACCCCTTTAAAACTCCTGCATCATTAAATCCAACGTAGCGCAAATGTTTGAGAACTGTTGAGAAGAAAAAAATGTCTCTATTAAAGCTCCAAGACTCTTGTCTTTTTGATTAAGGAAAAGCAATTTTATACTTCTGAGACCTCCCACACCATAGAGGAAAGGCAGAAAACAGTCTGTCTGACATCCCCCATTTGGGGAGGAAAAGAAACACTTCAGAGTTCCTTTATATATCATAAGCTATCTAAAAAGAAATGACTGGGTTTTTTACTTTCTTGCCAACTTTGTTCACTGATAAGCCTGGAAAACTCGATGCTTTCACCTGGGACTTACATGTCCACATGAAAGGTTAAGTGCAAGTTGCAGGTAAGCATCTCTAAAGAAGAGAAGGGGCACTGTTAGTACCCAGCCATCCTGGCACAGGATCTGTAGTGCTGTATATGAGCTTAAACTGGGGGCACAGCGGGGACTTCCACTTGGACAAATGATAGCTGTAATTCTACAGTGCAGGACTGCTTATAGTAACCACCAAGAGGCTTACAGAAATTTCATCCAAATACTGTTATTCATCTGTCTACCTCGAACTGCCATAAATGCACTATCATGGGGTTTGTTGTAAGTGCTGCCTTTTCCATCAAAGGGAATGTCTTCTATGGAGATTTATACAAACGGGCTGCACAGTGATTTGGTAACAAGCCTTTGCAGCCCAAACATTTGGTTCTTTACCTGTAAATAGACACCAGGATCAAATCTGCAGTTTACAGCCTAGGAAGGTCACCGGAGCACTCTGCCCCTATAAAGGTACACATGGACGTATCCTGTTTCAGCCTTGCACACAGAAGACTGCAACGCAAACACCAACGCCGTCCCAGCCTGCCGATGGATTTTATGACTGTTGCTTTTTGTCCTCCAACTCCCGCTTCTCTAACTCATGGAAAAAGCTGCACCTCCATCTCTCAGCTACAAAAGACGAGGGGTGATGTGCTCACAGACCAGCGAGGCTGGCACTGTCAGAAGCGATGCCAGCGTCGGCTCTGTTATTCTGCAGAGGGCACTTGTTACTCCTCTGGTCACTCACTGTGTACAGTTTCCCAGCTGTCACGCTGAATATTTTAAATGACTGTTTTTCTGCCAAGTCAGAACACATTCACAAACTGAGAGATCATCTCAGGACAAAGCTTGTCCAGGAAAAACCCTGTTTCTGTTTTGGCACCACAGCTTGGAGCAAAAGGGTACAGATCCCAGGACTGTCACAGCTGGAGTCTGTTTATGGAGGGGGTTTAAAACACAGACTTAGTTAATCTCTGAATTTCCTAAAGCAAAACATACAACACCACTTGTTTATTCCCCCCAGACAGGAATTTTATCAGATGAGGTCTGTAACATCTGACTACAGTTTGCCAACCACATTCTCAAGGCCCACAGGTGGTAACTTTGGGCAGATCAGAAGAAAAGCAGACCTAAGAGACTGCTACCAAGCACCCTCCCTAAGAAGCTCTCGTTAGCATCAGTCTGTGTGAATTATGGAGTTAATCCTCCCTACTCTCACGAGTAATCCTATGTATTTCCACAGCAATCCAGATAAGATGCTACTCCGCTAGATGTTATACAAACATGGAACAAAAGGCTACAGGCCATCACAGACGGGAGCTGTATTCCCGCACAAGTCTCCTGTTATCCCACGAGTCCATGGCCAGAGGTGGCTGGCATGTGCACTGCCACACCGTGACACCCGCCGGAGGGACGAGGCCATTTGGGTAAAGGAAATAAATAATGGAAAGCAGACATATCCCACAACTGATAAGGTGGGACAAGGTAAAAAAAGATGGTCCAGAAAGAGTTTAGGCGAGAGTCCTGTGGTGTTCAAATCCAAGTACCTGGGAACAAGTTAAGTGAGAGACGATGAAACAGATGGAAGAAGTTTGGAGCTCGGGACCGGTGCAGTCCTCTACCTTACACCCTCGTGCGCTCAGGGGCCTCAGATTTCCTCTGAACTTGCTTCGGTCCATCAAAATACAGAGGAACACACGAGCAGCCGTAATACACGTGACACACGACGATACTGCAAACCACAAAAGCTAGAACGGAAGAGTGAGAGGTTGTATTTGAATGAGCAAAATCCTTGTCCAAGGCAAACTGACTTGTTAAAAAAACTGACAGTTAAAAAGCAAAGACTCCTACACTGTTTAAGCGCCCAGTTCCAAAACTAATAGTACACGCGCTCTCCCATCTGCAAGTCATCAAGCTGGAACAGGCTCAGCTCCCCGAGCCATGGGCTGAACATCAGCACCCAAGGGCTGTCCGACCCCGGCCCGGCG
>NW_009606825.1:0-3936 GCF_000690535.1 Cariama cristata | reverse complement strand
GAGCCGTCCTGCGAGGGGCTGCCGGTGCTGCCCAAGGGACCAGACGGCCCGTGGGAGCCACGTGCGTAAAAGGGAGGGTAGGTAAATGCTTCCCAACCCTCCCACACACATGCCCGGCCTTTAAATGGAAGAAGGGCTGCTCACAGCAAGTATCTTTACTAGCAGGCCTGTTCAAATAAATACAGATCTGTATCGAGGACCGCTACGCTGGATTGCGGGGCAGGACGTGTCACAGCTCTTGAAGAACAACATTTTTGATCAAAACAGCACAGTCTGGAGATACTGAGCTCTCTCAGCAAGATGAAGAGGCATTGAGCTAAATTAAAGATTCATGTTAGAACCTGAAGCATCAATTAATCTCACTATTGGCTATGCTGGGTTAGAAATCAAATTAATTTCTCATCACATGAGAGGGGTTTGAGCACTATCTCTGGGATTTTTAGTGTTTCTCCCTAAATGACAGCAGTTTTAGATTATTTAAGTCAGCTAGGAAAAGCCTGGCTCCTGTCTATCCTGGCTTACTGGCACTTCACAATGCAAACGTCCATCCTGTACCGCTTGGGCTGCGGAGACTTGAAGCAACATGGGATGGAAATGTTGTGACACTGATGTACTCTGCTCTTAATGGCTCCTGCCAGTCAGCTATCACCCCACTAAGCCTGACAGCCTTCTCTACTGCACTGAAATCACTATTTCCTTACTTCCCATCTGCTTCTTTTCCGGTTTGTTCTGGGAAAAAACTGAACATTGTTCTTTCCTGCCTGCTCCTTTATTAATATTGTAATATTCTCCTACAGGCAAGCTGCCCAACATACTCGAAAATGTGCTCTGAAAGTCACTGGTGACACAACGTACAAGAAGAACAGAAATCAAACCCATCAACACCTTCATTTTAGCTGCTGCTTTGCTTGCTCTCCTGTGCCCAGCACTATTCCAAGGCCAGCATCCCAAGGACCTCTCAGTGATCCCAGCGGAACAGTGACACGGTGGGAACTTTCCACTGGGAGAAAGAGAAAAGCACAACCTGCTCCAGAGCTCTTTCTGAGGGCAGCACCACCGGTTAAATCAAGCCGGGTGGGAGGCGTCACCCCACAGCCACTCGCCTCCCAACGCAAGGGAGCACAAATCTGATATTCGGGAGGGACAACAGGAATGAAAGGGAACACCGGCCACCCACAAGTTAAATGGTTTAAATAACCCCCGTGTTGGGAAGGAAACCGAGACATTTCTGTAGCGAGAGAGGATCAATTCAGTGATACATAAAGATGTTCAAAGGAAAAATGCGGTATGTAGCGTGTGAGCAGGGGGGCAGCTGGGAAGCTCTGCATGGAAAGCCCAGGAAAGCCTCACATCCACCGCTGCAGTCTCACAGTATTTTTCTCACTTCAGCTCTTGCCAGCACTAACTAATCCAGGACATTTTCTCTACCCACAAAGCTGATCAAGCATATCTTCTTGCCAGCCTGCCAGTGTCAGCAGCCAGCTCGCTCCAGCGCCAACATACTCAGCTGCCATCTCTCCCACAAGCCAGCGTCCCCGCCGTTCCCAGCCTAGCCCCCTGCAGCACACAGCCTGGCAGATCGGGATGCAGACTGCGATCCCTCTCTTCCCACATCATTAAAGCAGGGAGATCCAAAGCTTTGATCCCATTCCCACTTCGGTATTGACATCGGAGGGCAAAGCCTACACCACATCTTACTGCAGCAAGGCTGAGTTGCCTTATTTTTCAGTCAATGAAACACACTTCCCCCCAACTGCTGGTAGATCTGCTAAAAGCCTCGTTTACCGTAGCGAGTAACAATACTACTACTAACCACCTCCTGCCTTCAAGGCTCAAAAAAGACCCATCCTTCAACTAAGCCCCATGAAGCAGCGGAGGAAGGACTGTCCTCAGCTGCCCAAGGGGAACACCAAATCAGAAGAGGTGAGAGCTGCCCAACTGACTTTCTTCCCGCTTCACGTCAGCAGCGAACTTTCAAGAAAACGGCAGTGAAGGTATGCGAAGAGCCAGGATGCTTTGGAAATACTGCCTCAACTGTCTGCTCCGAGCTTGGAAAAGCGCTTTGCAAGAGCATTAATTGAGATGACGTAACTCTAGCGTAGGACTCAGCAGAATTCGCCCTGCATTGTACAAAAAGGAGACAAATGAACCTGGACTTTAAATATCCGCTTTTGTTCTCAAAAATCCAATAGACATTTTGTCTACAACATTTCTGACAGCAGGAGGGGGCTATAGATCAGATATACTCTACAATCCATGTACTCAATATGTAGGCTGCTGAGGCTGTACTTGCGTAAATTGGTGCTAACTTTGTAAAAATGAACATACAAAATAATACGGTGAATAACACGGTAAAATTGCTGGCAGCCCGGGTGCCCCTGCTGCTCGCTGGAGAGAAGCAGCTCACCCCCAGGGTTTTATTGTCTGATGGCACCCACGCACGAGTCCTAAACCTACGGCACCCAAGGCTGAATTGGTGACGCACGGTACAAACTTTGAGTCACGCTGTGACAAAGGGAATGGTGTCGCAGGCTGATACGAAATGACAATAGAGCTGGTCAGGAGCTCTTTAACCAAACTGTATTGTGGCTGTTAGAAAATGCTGATACTTCAAACAACATTTGCAAGGTAGGACCATTGTGAAAAGTGATTCAGAATTGTCAAAATGCCAATCTTGGGCATTCTTTAAAAAAAAAAAAGTAAATTTTGAGAATTGGATTTAGAAACTAAAGCCATTTTAATGCAATTTGTAATAAAGGGAGCAATACAACAAATAGCCTGAAGTTATCGAACAACCCCGAGTTGATGTTACATCAACGCCACTGCTATTTTGATCCTATGCTCTGTATCGGTAGGAAGGAAAAAATTCTAATTTTAAAGTTCAAAGATTCCACGGAAAAGGAAAAATCAGCGCATCCAGGTCCAATTTTAATAATACAGCATGCTCTAGTAAACAAAATTAAACATAGCACGCAAATATAAACTAGCTTTTTCCTCATTTTTTTATACTACTGACAAAACAATAGTAAAAAACCCCAAACTTCTCAACATACAGCTATATCTTCTCCTGAATTGGTTAGAATTCAGATACCGAGTAGCTCATAAAGCAGTTTTTGAGGCAAATTTGACAGCCACATCCATTTACAGTTCTGCCAGCTACTGCTCTGGGTTAAAAGAATTCAATGACGTGGAGGAGCTATGTTTAAATAACCTACAGAAATAACTTGGCTGAGAAAAACCTTCAACAGCCACCTTCCTGTGACTCAGACAGGACCCATTACTTATGAGGTCCTGAGCCTGAGCAGCCCTGCACACTCTTCATCTGGAGGCATGGATTTGACATCCTGAAAGGCACCGCAGCTGTAGTGGCACCCACCCCTAAAAGGAGACCTTCACACTACAAAGAGTCTACTAGAGGCAAAAGGTTGTAGGGTAGAAGTAAGATCTCTGGGAGCAGGAACATCAAAGGAAACACCAGTAGGAAGTTTCTGACTTCTGAGAAAGCAGATGGATCTCTGAAAGTACCCAATCCAAGTAGAGGTTGCAGATAGTGGCCAAAGAGCTTGGGGGAAAAAAAGAAAGGGTTACCTGGTTCTGAAGGATGAGGGCAGACCT
The DNA here is from genome assembly GCF_000690535.1 of Cariama cristata. Lineage (NCBI taxonomy): Eukaryota > Metazoa > Chordata > Aves > Cariamiformes > Cariamidae > Cariama > Cariama cristata. Next base: position 321 of record NW_009606825.1, on the reverse strand, counting down.
CTGGGACTCAGAGGAAGGTATAGGTTTCTGGGCTTAGTAGAAAGAGTCAGGGAAAATGGAAGGAAAACAAAATGGTTTTAAGCCAGTGGGACAAATGGCACAAACACGTGGCAATAAATGGCTGCTGGTCCCCAGCTTCATGGCAGCAATTTAACACCCCTGCCTGAACACTGATGGAAGCAAAACCTAGCACAGAAGCAACCTCTAATCCCAGAGCATCTGGTGACAGCAGAAGGAAAACCACTCAACAGCCAGGGTAACTAGGAAACCATGCCCGACAAAAAAAAAAAAAGGATTTCCAGTTGATTGAACCATCCATGT
>NW_009606824.1:9927-22927 GCF_000690535.1 Cariama cristata | reverse complement strand
AAAAAAAATTTGCAAAGCCGCTTTGTAACTATGTCAAAAAATTCCTGTGGTGTGAAAGATGGTTTGGATATTTAAACCAAATCCAGCTTAAAAACAGAATTGGGGGAAATGGATAGGATAGTTCAAGAAAGTTCCACTCTCACAGCTGTCAGCTGAGAAGAACTGAGGGTAGGGGGAAATGCTGAGAAAGGAATTTTATTTTTTTTTTTTTGGCAGCAAAGAGAGGAACATGCCATCCCTGTTTGAAAAGTTTCAGGGTGGGAAAGGCTAAGGAGGGGCAAACATACTATACATACCTTTACGTATATTTTTGAGGCAGAAAAACAGTGTTATGTTTGAGCAGAGTTCAGCAAGTGGAAAGGGAGGTGGCATTCGCTCTGGCCATTTGGTCCACTTAAATAACCCTGCATGCTGAGAACAAGTGCAATACATGGCAAGTGGCTGCCTCACAACAAGAAGGCAATACAGACGTTGTGTACATTGCATCACGTATGTAAGAAAGTTTAAAAAAAAAAAAAGTTTAGTGTCTGGAGGAAATATTTTAAAAGTGTTTACAATGCCTTTGGTGGTGTGGGCTCTTGTGAAGTTACACTCACTGGCTCACAGCCTTTGAATTCTAGGAGAATAAATTATGTACCCTGTTATTGTTACAGCCACACTTCTGGGTACCTTGCATGATTCAACTCACCCAGCAGTACAGAGAAAGGGAGAGAAGAATTAGTCTTCTTTCCTGAAGCTACAGATACAAGACGTTAACATGAAATTGTAGACTGGGGAGGGAAAGGCAAGCCAAAGGTATACTTCCCAGCAAGTTTAAAGCTGCAAACTTTTCCTCCTAGACTGGAAAAGTAAATGAGATGAGACATGTAACTGAATACTGGTACATCTATGGAGGTGTTAGAAATGAAGACATTATGTAAAGGTTTTGTAAGTTCAGCTTAACAGCGTCTTTTCACTCTACAGAATAAAAATGTGAATATATTTGGGATGCTATATCCAGTTTGACAGACCTGAGAGTCAACTAAAGGTGCAAAACTGAACACGGAATTCAAGAAATAAATGTTTGAAAAACATAAAAAAGGCAGAACCTAAGAAGGAAAAAAGGACACTGCAGGAAGAGTAAGATGTGTAAGAAGTAATGAATAAGAGACCGAGAACCATCGCAAAATCCACATCAGAGTGTGAACCTTCTTCCATTGACACCTGTGGGTAGAGCCTGGTCAAGGCAGAGTACTGCTAAGTTGGATCTGCTTCTTGGAACCGGGGGTGGAAACCTTCCCGGAGGAATGGAAAAAATGTCCCAGCTGATTAACGTGAAGTAATACAACGCTCTCACGGAGGAAATGATAAAGAAAAGAATTTTAAATGGCACGATTCCTTCGAATATTCCACCAGTGTTGCTGTTTTTCTAGACCATCCCCCAGCTTGCCCTCACCATTGCATCAGCAGTAAAGAAACATGTAGTACTCTCATTCTTCTAAATCAGTGATTTTCAACTATTTCCAGAACATGACCTCACATTATAAGAACACTTTCTGGAGTCTGATACCCACTACTAAGCTCAGAAGAAAGATAGCCCCTGCCTCCTAAAAGCTGTCTGCAACAACCAGACCAAATACCTGTGGACAACAGAGAAGGTGGACCACAGAAGTGGAACAGAAAAGACAGTACAGAAAGAGAATGGATCTAACATCACAGTTAACTTCCCTCCACATAACCATGTGATCTCTCAGCTTTTTTATTTTATGAAAACTCTGCTCAAAATTAGCCATCAGCAAAATTGTGTCTTATTTTCTTAAAGATTTACTCCCTCCCCTACCACTTGTTTTATGTCCCACATCATTAGCCAAACGTGGAGCCTCCTGGGTGTATTCTTCAACATTATCACCTGCATAGACCCCATTTTTCCTAGGGCTCTTCACTCCCCAGCGCAAGCGCTGCCTTCTGAGCATGGTCCCTTTTGGAAGTGACTGATGTTGGGGGGCCTATATGAGAGATGAGGACAGACTTTTTAGCAGGGTCTGCTGGGACAGGACAAGGGGTGATGGTTTTGAACTAAAAGAGGGTAGATTTAGACTTGACATAACGAAAAAATTTTTTACAATGAGGGTGGTGAAGCACTGGAACAGGTTGCCCAGAGAGGTGGTGGAAGCCCCATCCCTGGAGGCATTCAAGGTCAGGCTGGATGGGGCTCTGAGCAACCTTATCTAGTTGGAGATGTCCCTGCTCACTGCAGGGGGTTTGGACTAGATCACCTCTAAAGGTCCCTTCCAGCCCAAATGATTCTATGTTTGGGTGGGATGCGTTCGTGCTTTGGGAGAGTGAGGAGATCAAACATGCAGCCCCACACTCAACGTGATCATCTGCTGACACATTCGTGAGCTGGAATTCCATTTCTTGTAGCAACAGTTGGGACCAACATCTACAATAACTGTGCGCTGAAAACTCGTATTTGTGGCTCCATGGCCAAAACCACAGGAAAACTATTTTTAGCACAACGGAGCTCTAAATAGTGGAAGCACTGAAAATTTAGCTCACATCATGGGCCAAATTCTTCTCCTGGTTACACCCACTCTATGGAGAATCTTGAATATAATAAACAGAAACACTCTGAAACAGAAATTTAAGAAAAATAAAAAAGGAAATTTTTGCTTATGAGTAAAATTAGTATTTTAAACCTTAAATGAAGAAAGGTACACATCCTGGACTATTTCCTCTGGAAATAAATAAAAGGAAAGGAAAAAGGAACAATTTGAAATAGAAGCGATCTATTACAATAATTGTACCTATTATGGTAAAGGTAATTCATCCCACTGTATATGCCTGAACTATACCTATAGCTAAAATCTCTCTCCATTCATTATGCAGATACTTCTGTCATAGACCAGTAAAAAGGACACTGAGTTTATCTGTACCTTGAGAGAAGACGCAGCAGGTGAGTGTAGCCTACAAGTAACAAATCAGGTTTTAATAGCTAGACCTACACTTAATTACTCACAAACCAACTTTCTAACAGCAGTTTTATCACCTCAGGATTTCACAACACAAAACAATTAGTGATGGCAATGCAGAGTACTCAAGCTTTCTCATGTAGAAACCGACAGGACCTGACTTTCTCCTTCTGGGTGTATTTCTGCCAAAGTCCCCAAGATACAGGATGTAGGGCCTTTACAACTTGTATTTAAATGTCGTGGCATGCTTAGGGACACAACTTTTATTTTCCACCCTCATGACCAAATAGTTGGGTTTAATAATTTCCTCTACAGTATCAAGATCTGCATATGCAAGCATGATAATGTTTGTTACAAAATTAAAGTGCTTTTGGGCATAGTGTAGTGCAGGTTTTGGACAGCATGTTGCAAGCTATTGACTTCTCTTCACAAAATTTCCACAGAAATTTGATTTTCCTTTCTTTGCTTTTTGTTTGGAGAACAAGGAACTGGATCATTTTCTAAAACACAAATTTAAAATTTTGGAGAAGCCAGTTAGATTAAAAAAAATCACAAAATAGGGTTTTTTTCTCATAATAATAATAATAAAATGTTATTTTTCATTCACTATTTTATTGTTGATGAGTTTTCTTCCACTCTTTAAGCACTTCCCTATGACTTATATTTTAAAAAGAGATTCAGGAAGGAAAATCAAAAGGCAGACAACACATTTTTAATTTTGGTTACATTTTTTTGAAATCTGAAATAAATTAGGATTATTGTTATTGTTTAAGCACCTTCATATGTCGCACAGTAAAGGAAAAAACAAAAAGTTCATAAATGCTCCAGCTGCTTAGATGGGCCCCATGTAAGGCACTGTCACTAAAATAGTTCACAACCCTAATTACAATTCACCACATCTTGGGAATGACATTTAGGATTCTCGAGGCGCTTTTAGATAATTTTTAGACTCCACGTAGAAGTTCAGCTGTCAGGAAGTCGGTTTTATTTTGTAACAGATTCTATCCTTTGGAATGTTATGTTTGGATTGAGCTGAAGATATGGAAAAATACATGCAATATAGTTTGCTTACCCGACTGAAATATAACTCCTAAAACAAAGCTGAAACTTTTTATCCTTTAATGTTCATATTCTAGCCTGTACTTGCCTATAGCTATTTCGATTTGGGGGGAGGAGAAAAAGCTCTCCCTTACTGCATTATTCCGACACCATTAGTGTAGTCAGAGAGAATTCCTGCTCTCTATCCAGTAATTAAATAAATATTTAGCATTGCAGGATTCAATTGGAATCCCAAAAGTTAACAATAGCCTCTGCTATCGGTGTTACTATCTCAGGGGTTCTGTTTTCACAGGCATATATTTAGATCTCGGCCACATCGCCCACTTGCATTACGAATAGTACAACACACACACACACACACCCCCCATTAAAAAGCAAACAAACAAGAAGCTCAGTAAAATCTGGAAACTTTTATAAAGTGACGCCATCTCCGCAAATCTCCTTCCCCCTGCTGCAAAACGTACTTCAAAGCTTAACAAATTAAGTGGCAGGCAGGCTCTCGTTAAAAAAAAAAAAAGAAAAAAAAAAAGAAAAGCAGTAACAAATGAACACAGCTTTACCTTCCAGCAAATTACTGCAGCTCCATTTTCTGACCCTTTATTTTGTCCCTAGGTCCCTTCCAAGCGATTTCTCTCGCTCCCTCCCGCATGCTGGCGGCTGGGCGGCTGGGGAGGAGCCCAGTGCCGAGGGTCCCCAGCCTGGCGGGGACCAGGGACCGGATCGGGTAACACACCCAGCCGCACACCCAGGGCTGCCTGCGGAGAATTCAAATTCCCACTTTAGAAACTTTCTGCAATACTTGTGTGTCAAGTCTATTTTTACTTCCTTCCTTCATCCTGTAATAATGCTCTTCGGTCCGATGTAACGCAGCCATCTTTTGTGCCGTGTCTTTGGTACAATCCGTAGATCAAAAGCGCTTTGCTGGTGTAAATCCTGGCTTTGCCAGAGCTGGCTGATCCCTTTCGGGGAATAATTTCTCTAGTTTGCAAAATGGGAACAACTACAATTGCAGTGTATTGGCTCTTTGCATTAGGTCTCTCTGCACAGAAAGAATACTCGCAATCTGAATGCATTTAATGGATATAATGCATGTATACATGTATAATACATAGCTGTATACACATATAAATGTATATACTCACACTTAAGGCATTCAGATGATATGTCTATGCGTACATGCACACACACACCTCAAAATGGGCCAGTTTAATTAGGGTAATGGTGCTTTTCACATAAAAAATACAATTATAAAGTTTGAATTATTTTCCTACCAGGCCTTCTACATTTGCATTTTACCACCCTGTGTGTGTATACAAAGATGGCAAAAATAGAGTAACATTTATAAGTGAGAGTGTAAGTCTGCAAAAGACGGATCATTCTCTGTGAATCTACTGAGCTAAACTCAATAAAAGCTGGTTAGTCTTGTTGACAACAGAGCTCATAGAGGTTTCAAAGTCCAGTTAATAGGAACAGTCTGACAGCTGCACACCCTGGAAGAACCGCTTAAAACAGGAAATAAAATTCATACAGTTAGATGCTTGCAGAATCAAAGTATTTCTTACTAAAATAATGAGATTATTATGATTATGTCTAATCATTAGGCATTGGTCTTCATGAAGATGACTGGATCTCCGTCTAAATAATCAGCTCAACCCTCTCAAACCCTAGTTTGTGAGAAACCTTGTGTCTCCCTCACACTGCAAGTTTGAGTTCCCTTGCCAGAGCTCCAGTTATCTGGCGAGATTTGAGCCAACAGTAGAAAGGGAGGTTCAGACACCCCCCGTAAGGCATACAGTGGGGAAGGATGAGCGTGGCTTGTCAAAGGAAAGTCAGAGTTTGCAGATTGCTGCTGGATTTCTTTGAAGGATTCAGCCAGAGTGTGAGGAAGGTAATATTCTTCTCCTTGTATTCTACCTGGATTTCTAGAAGAGTCTTGGCAATGTCTCCCACATTTCTCAGGGAAGATAATCTGCGAGGGGAAAGGAGGTAATGGTCTCCTAGAAGGTATAACTGCTCAAAAGGCAGCAAAAAGCGGCAATATCTGGTTAATTTTCACAGCAGAGGGAAGTGGAATTTCACGGGCAAGCGTGTGCACATTGGTGCTGTTCAAGGTATTGCTGAGCAAGCTGGAAAAAGCAGTAAGATGATCTGTGGATAACGATAAGTTATCCAGGAAAGTGAAGATGAGGACTCAGTGTGAAGAACTGAAAAAGGAGTTCGCAGTACTGAGTGGGAAAAAAAAGGCAGATGAAATTTGGTGTAAATATAAATGTAAAATTGCACACGTGGGAGTGAAGTCACATCCAAGATGACATACTGTAACATATTATTACTCAGGAACAATATGTTATAATAGTTCAATGCAGGTGTTGAATGTATTTTTGATCACCAAGGGAGGCACTGAATGTCAGGAATTGCTACAAAAGGAATGGCAAACAAAGCAAAGAGGATCGCTTTGATGCTGTGAATTCCTGGTGCACCTGCATCTCGGGTTCCATGCAGAGGGCTGATTCTCCATCTCAAAAAGAAATGCTACATTAGGCAGAGGTACAGACAGCATCAAAAAGGGGGATCTGAAGCATCAAATGCCTCCCATGCAGGGAATGTCTAAATAGCACTTCCATCTGGAAAAGAAACAGCTGAGAAGGGATATTATGGACATCTGCAAAAAGCCCAAGTGGAGCAGGGAAGGCGAAAGAAGACTTTGTCTTACAGTTCTGGAGGAGATGAAAGGAAGCTTAGCTGTAGGCTTTTGAGAAGAAAAAGGTAGTTGCTCACACAATGTGCAATAAGGGGTTCCAATCTCTGCCACCAAACATGGTGGGTACTAAAAGTTTACATGAGTTCAAAAACCCAAACTGGTGACAGAGCAAATTCTCAAAAGAGAAACCCGTTAAAGGTCACTAAATATAAAGACCCCGACCTCTGGCTCCAGAAGTCCCTCGGTTGCAAATTGCTGGGCAAGTATTCTGTGCCATTACTGTTTGCCCTGTACTTAGGTTTTTCCTCTGAGCAGCTTTTGTTGCTGGCTGTTGGACAGGACACTGAGCTAGGCAGATCTTTCATCTCCCCCAGTAGGGCTGTACTCATGTTCTTCACATGCTCTTGGGGGAACTGCTTTTCATCCTGAAGCTCATAGCTCGCTGCAGTCTTATTTTATTGTCTAAAATATCAAAAATTCTGGTCTGCATATTTTCCAGATTGTGTGATACTCCAGTTCTACCACTCAACCTTTCTACAAATACCATTACATATTTATGAATTACACATATAAATACATCTGCTAATAGGAATAAAACCCTTCCTCTTTTGTTTAGTTTACCACTCTGGCTTTCTCCGTACGTTCAGCAGCAAAGCTTCCAAAAAATCAGTAATGAGTTTACACTATGTAACTCTAAAATACATTAATTATTCTAATCTACATTAAGAAACTATTATTAAGAACTCCACAATAAAGGTAATTTAAATCAAGGCTTGAATTTAGTGAAGCTTCAGTATGGTAGAGCACAACTATGCAGAGCACAACTATGCAGAGCTTATAGCCCAACACAGATACTAACTGAACTAACCATATAACATAGCAGCCAGGACAATCATTTAGCATTTGAAAAGTTGTGTTTTGATAGAAAAAAAAAATTCCTTTTAATGCAAATGAGGAACATCTAATGGAAAAGTCATTTCCAAAACTTGTGTTTTGACAGTGAAGAGATGGGATTGCAGCTGAACTTTTCCATTTGTCCGTTCTCCTCCTCCCCTAAATTAGCAGTAAAATGGAATGTATTTCACGAGGTATTTTAACAAATTTCTATATGCCAATAGGACAGATTTAGGCCAGAGTTTCTTTGATCCAGTTCAAAAGGACAGCAAAATACATGATGAATATTTAATTATTACACTTTATAAGAGAAAGATATTTTCATTCCCATTAGAAATATAAAGAAAATTAAGTTCAGCTAAAAAACCCACATGTCCAAAATCAGTCAGATGTATCAGGGGCAACTTCAGAGCTGAAATTTTTAATTCAACCCCCCAGTTTTGAATTCCAAAGACTAACCTGAGACAGGGGACCTCGAGTGTAAAAACACAGAGCAGTTGTAGTTGCACTGCAGTTCCCACTGCCCCCTAAATACTGATGGTTTGGGGTTTTGTAGAACAAGGAGGTGTTTCCATTCTAGATTACCAAGGATGTGTTTCTGAGAAAGCCACACAATTCAACTTGAAATAAGCTGTTTCCTGCCTTTCTTATACATAAGTCATCACACCCAGATTTTAATATTTGTGTTCTTGTTTCAAACCTACTCTGCCAATTTATTATATAAGCAGCACCTTGATCTTCATTCTGTTCAACAAATTTCTTGGAAAAACTCTGATTTTGGTGCCAGTTTTTATTAGTGGGATAGTTGGAACTGCTGATAGAAGGCCATAAACGTCGGGTTTAGGAAAATACTGCATAGTGCTTACATTTAAACACAAGAATAATCTCCCGTCTATTCAGTGAAGTATTTATGGCTATACTTTTCTTTAAGCACATGCTTAAATTCAGTTAACTTCATTTTAATCGTGGCTTAAGTGCTTTGCTCTCTCAGGATAATAAGACCATTGCCATTTCATTTGGCTGGCTGAGCTTGTTTTTAAGTAAATCTTGTACTCTCAAGCATGAACTGACAAACATGCAAATAAGAGTTACCTTTTTGCCTAAAGACAGAAAATGATAATAAACTGAGTAGTTTTCCAGTCCATGAGGGGAAACACCTAGGCATGGAATAGACTTTCATTTCCCTGATACTGTCATATTAATAGTCTGGTAGTGAAACGCTGCCCTGCAAGAACAGACTGTGCTATCTTTGATCTCCTTCTGTACATGAGCAAGGAGAGACATAAGTGTTATTTTCCATTGAAATGAAGAACATTTGTTTGTTTGTTTGCTAGACAAAAGCAAATGTCTTTGAGACACTGTGGGCCATAGCTTCACTTGATATAAATTGGCACATCTCTTTCATTCCAGGGGAATTACACTAATTTTACACCTCAGAGTACGTCTCGGAGAATTTCCACGTCATGTATAAACTTGAATAGAGAGATTCTGTATCATGAGGTGAGATCATAATAGGCAAGTGTTTCACAGACATAAAACTATGAGGTCTGGGAATGCTTGACGGTAGCTAGTAAATACAGTATGGTCTAGTCATTAAGTGGGACCAATTGTTTATATGAAGAATAAACCAGTTGGTAGGCAGAGCCAAAAAGCAGTTTTCTTTGCCACGGCACTCCTAATTAACAGCTTTTCCCCATCGAAGCACTAAAATGCAAAATTATGGTTTTATTAAGTCTTACATGGCTCAAGAAAACCCTTTCAAATTTGATTAACATTTGATCCGTTCACCAGAGAAGTGGCCATTTTAAAAATAAGTAAAAGAATAATTGAAAAATTTGAACATAAACCAGCTTACACCACTGGCTAGAATATTTCTGATGCAAATTGAGAACTGACATAAAATAATGCCAGTTTTACTAGCATTCAATTTTAAAGGAAATAAATTGTGCTATGTTGTCATAGTAACTTCAATTAACGTGAAATAAAAGATTTTCAGAGTTTTTTTGACACTGTTAGTGTTTATGGGACCAGACCAAAAGCAAATCCAGCAAAATTGGAATTTCTGTTTTCCATACAATTACTTCTATGAATAGTAATATTAACGAAGGCTTGGTATAAAAAAATACATTGAATGCATGTGGCATACTTCCATTTTTATCTTGTGAACATTACTGCAATTATTTTCATATACAGGAAAAAATATTCCTAGCGGAAGAACAACAATGCTGAACGGATATTGGGAGAACTTTAGACAGGAAACCTGGTACCTTCAAAACCAAGAGTTTTGAAAAGTTTTGAGTGATTCACAACCAGTTTAGAGAGCTGAGAAACTGCCACTGGCTCCTCATCTCTGCAAGAACTGGAAGGCGACTATGGGTACAGCCAGGGTGTTGTGGGTGCCAACACCTGAACTGCCACACCTTTGAGGGTATCCCCAGAAGAAGAGCAGATCCATCACTCACACCATCATGCACCCCAGGGAGCTGGTCCAGCCCGGAGAGGTGGAAGGAGAGCGGACTTTCCCTCTTGCAGGCCGGTGTTGCTGCAGGAAACAAAGAAGAATGATAGTGAAGTGAGACCATGGGAAGCTTGCAATGAGCACTCGGGGTTTTCTCTCAAATTACAATGTATTGGTACTGCTGCTGGTGGCTCCAAAATTTATGGACAACAAAATGCTGAGTAGGATGGCTTTCCCAGGTCCTGCCCTTCACCTGACTGACAAATACCTTTTTCTAACGTGAAGAAATATTAGTTTTGGTTTGCAGAGGTCTGTCTCTGGCTGATTGCTTCCCCTGCCTGCCTTTTGTCCTTTCCACTTTCTTTCGCAGGCTTTGCACCGAGAAGAGCGTAATGCCATGTATAAGGCCTAAATACATTATTTAGTCCTTTCTTCTAAAAGCAAAAAAAAGTCTGGGGGCAGAATGATTTCAGGCTGTTCAAATTCCAGACATGGAAAACCCAGCGGTTAGTCAAAGATAATCCTGTTATTTCCACCAGTTTTACAACACTATAACCATCACTTCCCGTTGGGTGGTTATGAAGCTACATCAATGCGAAGGAAGAACAAAGTTAAACCATCCCACCTTCTGAGAACAGAAGGGCTTTTGGACCTCCATAAAAGTTCACTTCCTTGTTGTCAATTACAATAATTCAGGACAATTCTTCCTAGGTTCTTTGCATTTAGACATCAAATAAGATGCAAGGCTTCAGAAGTGCTTTCAGTCTGCGCTGGAAGTCAGAGGGAAAAAAGCAATAAGAGTTAGGAGCTTCTTTGGAGTAAATTATCATTTACAGCCAGTTCACCACTAATGTGTACCTGAGTAACCACTCTGAGTTCATAAAGTTCAGTGAATTCAGTAAAATTTAAATGAGATTATTGTATATTAAAGGCCAAGTCATATGGGTGTTTTATGCAGGCAAAAGCCTCGCTGCTTTCTTTCTGAATAGGGCCTGATTAACGACAGCAGAATTCAGCTCTATGTTAATGCACCATTTAGTGCCCCACTTTTGCACACTGCAATGCTACATCTGTGCCCATTTGTGCTCTCAGTTAAATTAGAACCAAAAAAGAATCGATTAAAATGGTGCATTCCAAGTATCTCTCACATAGTCTTCCTCGTAAGCTGAATGGCCCTTTTTGTAGCCAAAAGAACCAGAAACAGTCTCCTTTCCCAACTGGAGGTCTTTTTGAAATCTGGCTTTTAAAATTCTTTATGGTAGCAGAGAGAAAAAACCCATAGTCTATATTGATGCTCTGGTTGCAGATTGTCCTCCATTGCAAGGGGCACAATGCACTTCCCTGGCCGATGCATGGTTGCGCGAGAATCATCCATTTTTATCACTTTCAGTTATTGTTTCCTTCCTCGCCACAAATATTTCCCACAGTGCCACTGTTTTCTCTTGGCCTCCTTACTCATCCAAGCTAATAGTTAGGGGCACACTGGGCATTTTGTTATGCTTTTTTTTATGTTCTGGTAGGCATGAAAACACTCAGTAGGGATTCCATTATGTTTTAGCACTTGTGTTGAAGGGTGAAATAACTTCACAGCCTGTCAGAGAAGTGATGCATCATGAATAGTTCCTTCTTTATTCTACATATTTTTATTTAAACATTCTTAACCATGTTTTGTAACAAGCTGCTTTCACTGTACTAGACTGTCTGGAGGAGGAGGATCTGTTTTAACTTTCAAATGACCGTGAAAGATTGGAGAGAAGCAACAAACAAGAACATCCCTGTATTAAGTTATCAAACTTTTTCCAGGGATCTGAGGCTGGAGACCCAAATGTTAGTGAAGGGTTTTTACCATCGTTCAGTGTTTTGCTGCCTTTGTTTTCAGGAATTTGCATTGTTTTCACCTGAGTATTGATTTAATCTCAGACTTTGACAACTTTGTCTCTTTTGTAATTTCTTTGAAGGCTGAATGTGCCAGAATATACATGGGCAGAGCAAAGGGCAAAGCAGTGTCAAACCCCACAACGTCTGTGTTCCCCATTGGCTCCCTTTTGATGATAATCTTCAAATTCTTGTCAACAACTCCTACGTTTCCACACCAGAAAATGTCAGATTTACCATTTTTACTGTGTTACTAGAACTCATCTCATTACAGCATTCGGCTAAGTAACTGCACCAAGCCTCTGTTGAGTTGATTTTTGTGAAACACCCAAACCTCCTTTTACAATATCAAATATGTGAAGGTCGTTTAGCCTTAACGAGTGGCCCCGCCTGGAAGGGACTGTGACATATGTCAAGGATGGAGCATCAACAAGGGAGAAGAGGAAAGGGCATTTTCCTCCTCTCACAGCTCCTCACAGTGCAGTTCAAGCCAGAAGTTACTGAGTGTTCCAGACTCTCCTCAGCTCCTTAAAACAAGCACATCAGTGATGGAAGGGTTTGCTTTTGGAATCTCTCAGGGGTTGGCCAAAGCCACTAACTCTGATAGTACATCAAACAGAGATGATGCATTAGCAGTAGTACAGCCTTCATTTACTTGCCTTATGCACTAACCTATGCTCATCGCTAACATTTCTTAAATAAGCCACAACATGATATGTTCCCCCAGATATTCACTTTTGAAAACAGTCTAGACACTAAATTCTAGAACATTAAGTTGAAAACCTAAGAGCAATTTCTTCACAATACTTGAATCAGGAGCATCTGTTGTTGCTTTGCCCTAAACCCCACTCATGGCGAGCACGACACGTGCTGCCCGGAGACAGGCTGAGACTTAGGTCATGACTCAGTGTGTTGTTAATCTTCCTTCCTTAGGGTTTCCTTCCTCCCTGCCTCCAGGACGTGGGTCCTACATCAGCTTTCTGCCTGGAACAAAGGGTGGCCCCACCGCAGCATCGTGGGCTAACCTCTTGCAAAGGAAAGGAGTTCACTGCACGCAGAGCC
>NW_009606824.1:0-9896 GCF_000690535.1 Cariama cristata | reverse complement strand
CGGCACCGAGAGCCCCATCAGTGCCTGCTGACATCCAGGGAAGAGACAGAGCTGCCCTGCTGAGACCACTGGCTTTGATGCTACTTCTGGTAGTAGTGTCAGGAGCATCAGGCCATGGAGCCCATCCGGGGATCTGCTTAGCAAGTCCAGACTTGGCCAGGTTCGAGCACTCTGTGCAAGGTCGTTCATTCCACTCAGCTGTAAAAAGCAGGGCCATGAAGTACAGAGATCGTAGCAGTGTGCTGGCTTGTACCTTGCCAGAAATCACAGGCTGTGGCCATCGCATGAGGCACCTCCAGAAGCTGGTGGTCTCATGCCCACCCCTGTGCTGAAATCAAAGCTCTGCTTCCTAGCTGATGTGCCGTATCAGCTGCAGTCTGGCCTGTACAATGCACACCAAGTTACTTACATGCAATGACAAGCTTCACATCCTGTCTTCTGCCCCTGAAGTAAAAAGCAGAGGCGAAAAAAAAAATATTTAAATCGGTCCATTATTCTTTGAAAAAGATGGCGATGAACTGGATTTATGCAGCCTGCACAGTAACAGGAAACATGAGAACTGTCTTTCTAAATCTCTGTAGTTCTGTGCTGATTTAGAAGTCCTAAAGACAAAGTTCATTAACAATATTCCCCTTATGACTCGACCTGGGAAATTTTTTTTTCACCCTTGGCTAAGAATATATCCTAAGAATGGTAAGCATAAAAAGATTCAAGGACTGATTAAAATAGATAACTATATGGATTCAGTGGCATAGATGTGCAAACTAAAATGCTACCACCGAAATAATACCAAAAAGCTTTAGAAAAGCAGTAAAACATTTTGGATCTGTCCTCAAGCTGAATTGTCATTGATTTACTATAATGAGAAGAGTTGAAAGGAAGCTTTAGCCTCAAAACCCATAGCAAACAATAGCAAGGTTCCTCCAACATGATGGCAAATTTACACAAAATGAGGAGAAAATTTTGGGAAGCTCTGCACCACGAATCTAGGCTGCCCTTTTAAGGAGTACCACATAGTGGCTGGGGTTGCAAAAGCAATTCAGTAAATTTAGCAGCACGAAGGTAACAGAAGCTTGTTTTTTCATCAGTTCCATGGTTTTGATAACAAACCCCTTTCTTTTATTCCAATTTTCTTAGAATTCCAAGAAAACTTTTCTTCCACTTTTTGAAAATAAAATCAGCAACTCTTTTACTGATCCATTTATTATGGGAATAACCATGAACAGCAGGGTAAAATTGCTGGCTGCGTGCAGCTTGTGCTTAAAGGACACAGACCAGACTTCATGCTCCTTCCTGCCTCACAGACATTTTATCAGCTGGAAGAAAATTAATAACATCCCAGCACTGATTTGCATTCACAAGCTCAATGAAAGAGAGGCAGCACAGAAAAAGTAATCACACAGGAATGTACAGAACATTAAAACCAGCAGCAAAAGATAGTGTATAGTCAAAACACAGGTGCTTCATCATCATATTTTCACTCGAGTATCCGTATCCTCGAATAACCTGCACAAAAATCCCTGGAAGAGGTGGTGGTGGGAGGACTCAGGAAGATGAAGAAAACAGTCTGAGGAGGACATGGAGCTGGTGCCGGAGGATCAGAGACAGCGAGAAGGTTCTGGGTTAAACTTCTTCATATCAAAGCTGCCAGGTCACAGGCTGGGCTCTCTGGTGGGAAACCTGCTTTTATTTTCTCAGAAGAACAGAGAGGGCCTGTGAGTTTCATGGGTGGCAGTTATAGTGGTTTGTGAATAGAGAATAAAGAAAATACACCCTTTAGGTCTTCTCGGTCATGAATTTTACAGCTAATAATTCAGCATCAGGTTGAGAAGCCGACCCTTGCTGAGGAAGGGGAGAGGAGAGGGCAGGGCTGGACACCACAGTGCACAGCGGTGCCAGCTGCCATGAAGAGTGACATTCTTCACGCTCAATATGCTGAAGCTAAGTCACAATGAAACAGATACCATAAGTCTAATAGTGTCTGCATACATGTTACTCTGATTACATGCTCCCTTCGTCAGGGTAAGAAACGTGCTTGAACAGCCAGAGCTGTCGAAGAGATGTCTCATACACTTTTTCACCATCCCTGGTCCGAAGAAGGAAGGACTGAAATCATGTATGCTTGCAATTATAAACCAGGGGCCTGATCCAGAGTCTATTGAAGTCAACAGAAAGGTTTCCATTGACGTCAGCAAGCGCTGGGATGGGCCCCCAGAGCTTCGCTGCGTGCTAACAACATCTTGACTGTTGTCAGCTGGAGCTTCGCTGGGTGAATTTCAGAATGGGCTCAGATGCCCAGGTTTCCTCTCCTCACATGATGGGTAAAAGGGCAGCCTGCAAGCACGAGGCTGCAGGTTTTAAGGCTGGTGCTAAGCAAGGACCGAGCTTCAGCATATTGTGCAGCAGCCTTGGGCTGTGCTAAATTAATGCCATCTGCTACTGGCCTTCCTCCCTTCACCTCCTCCCACCTCCTCCCTCAGGGGGCTTCTGACAGTGGAGAATAGCTGGAGTACAGTCACAAGCATCACGCCTCTTCCTGTCCCTAACACACCCTTTACACCCTTTGTTTCTCTCTAAGTGTCATGGGTGGAGTAGGATCCCAGTACGCTGGCTCCAAACCAGCTGGCAGCATCTGGCCAGGCTCAGCCCCATTTCTGCCAGATTTGGAGGACCTGAAGCAGGCAGAGTCTCCGCTCTGCAATCTCCAGGGGTTAATGATATTTTTTTTCACCCAGGAGAGGAGTTCTTTTCAGTGACGTCACCACCCGCCTGGCTGAAAGCTTATGAACTTTCCAAATGCAGAGGAGAATTGCAAGTACCGTGTGAAATCTCTTCTCGCCCTAGGTTGAAACCTTTGCCAAAAGCCCTTTCAGAAAGCTCTCACCGCTGGTTTGAAAGTTCAAAAGGTAGGAGCCATTTCTCACCATCAGTGTTTGTGAAATGCAATTGAAAGTAAAGATCCTAATTACATTTGGCATTTCTAATAGTCAGTCTCCTGCTAAACAAATGACATCATTTGTGGCATTGGCAGTAGAAGAGCCCACTGTAAGGGACTGTAAACAAGAGTCCATCCAGCCTCATTCTGCTCTAACAAAAGGAAGGGAAAAGGACGGGAATCTTGCTAAATGACCACGACATTCACATTTTTTTTCAAGTATTAGACATGTCCCGATACCTCTGCAAAATGGTTTTGAAACGGAGGATGAAACACGCTCAGAAAGTAGGACTTCTGACAACCATAAGGAAATCACTGCACTCAACAACATGCAGCCGCTCAGGCTGAGGGCATGGTCACCCCTTGCCTTTCTGGATCTGAGTTTTGTGGGTGTTAAAGATCTGTGAGGCTGGATTGAACCTCCTCCTGATTACTGAATGCTGTATTTGACATTTCTATGGGATGTGTTTTCCAAAACAGGACTCATATTCACAATTCCTCTTGGAAAAATAGTTACACATCATTGCTATCTTCCTCATACCACATTGTGTGCTCCTTGCCCTTCACCTATGGGTGTCACAGCTTCCACCTCTGTTGAAGGGGGAAGAGATGGTTGTATTTAAGCCTAGAAGGAGCTCCCTCTAGAGAGGAGCAAAGCAGCTCTTCCCCAGCAGGGAGGAACTCTGCAGATTTTGGTGTAGCCATGCATCAGCCTGGCCTTTCGGGGGAAATACCAGGATGCAGGAGCTGTGCACCAAATCACTATTAAGGGAATGGACAGCAATCCCTACTCTCCTTCAAAAAAAAACAACCCAAAACATAAAAAAAGCCCCCTCTCAGACTGCTGTACTTCAGTCTCAGATTGTGGATTTTCTAGTTTGCCCCTGTACAGCAGCCTGTCTCACGGCTGTGCTGGGAATCAGCGCAACGCCAGCTCGGAGTGACCCGTGCTGCCAATGCAGGAGGATTCTTCAGTGCTCTCCCTTCCTCATAACGATCCCGCTCGACTCTGCTTCGTTAGTGATATTCAAGGGCATCGCAGCGTGAAGTGGCATGAACACAGACCATTAATTGTAACAGGATGCGGTTAGAGGCTTTTTGATAGCTACATGCCCGTAACTGTAACCTGCATTCAGCTATTTTCAGCCCTTCATGCAAACAGAAGTAACATTTGCATTCAGATTGCCCTTAGTGCATAGATGTGCTGAATGATAATTTAGAATTACGGTGTAAGGGCAATACCCATCTGTTCCATGTCAAATACATATTATTTTTTTCATCGCCAGGTACCGTAGGTGGATGCCCTTTGCCATATTTCTTTTAGGCAATTGCACTCACCACTGACAAACAACTGCTCATTTGGACTGTGAGTCGAACTGTGATCTTACTACTCTCTCACTGCCCAGTTTTTGAAATCTCCTTCCTAGCTGTGCT
The DNA here is from genome assembly GCF_000690535.1 of Cariama cristata. Taxonomy (NCBI): domain Eukaryota; kingdom Metazoa; phylum Chordata; class Aves; order Cariamiformes; family Cariamidae; genus Cariama; species Cariama cristata. The sequence continues at coordinate 5,527 of NW_009606824.1, read as the reverse complement.
TCTAATAGCTTCCTTACCCTAAGGAAAGATCTTCTCCTTGGTCTTTTTTTCCCTTTGAAAAAGTAAAACAGGGGATACATTCTCGATCCAAGCATATGGAAATATCCCCTCGCCTACAAAGTGAGATGAGTTCATAATGTTCCTTTCTCTTATTAATTTAGTTGCAAGACGCTCTCTGAATCACTCGCAGTATCATCATGCAAACCCTTTCACGGTAGTTAGGCTTTATTCATAGGAGCACTTGCCTTGCGGAGTGTGAAAGAGGCCATTTATGCTCAATAATGATAATAACCAGCAGTTGGAGACTGGGAAAAGAAAGGAAAATAAAACCCCGCAGAACTTTACAGGAAAGGACATTTAGTGTTGCCAGGAGGGTGAGAAGGTCAGACATCTGGTGGTTAGTCTCGCCCTGGGAGTACAGTCAGGAATGCACGGCCACGGAGGTGGGGCTCGGTCGGCCGCTGTGGCAAAGGCGCTCATGGCTGATGGGACTTTGGGGTGCCCCGGTGTGCCCCCGATTTGCATGAAACCTCTTTTGTTTGGGGGTGCAGAGCCCATAGCGGGCTTATTCTGCCCAGCCCAACTCCCAGGGAATGAACAGCAAGGAGCAGAAAAGGATGCCCTGAAAAAATTTTGGAGATTAAGCTGGAGTTAAGACTACCAATGGAATATTTATGAAATCCTTCAGAAATAATGTCATATTCATTTTTGTTAATCATGAAACACACCCAACAAACAAGGATCACAGAGACCTGCGTGCCTTCACTCAGCGGTCCCAAACTTTCTGGGCATAGACTGTGAGATATTCATAAAAAAGTATGTTTTGGGAAGCCAGCTGCAAATCACCTTGCCACTTGCAGATCCTTCCATAAGGGGCCACAGGCATTGCTGCTTTATTCTGCTCTAGTAAGCCAAAAAACATTACAAGTGTGCTGAAACTGCAAGTATTAAAACCGTGCAGTGTCCTTCTGTGAAAAAAGTGGGATAGAGAGTTCATATGGTCACTTCTCACTTGGCCACAAGTCATTCAAATATATAGAGTAAGGGGATCTACATTTCCCTAAAGCCTAGGATAATGCTGGAGTTTAACCTTCAAGAGCTCAGCAATGCACAAGAAGGAGAGTATCTTATTATCAAACCCTGTAAGATTTTACAATGTTTTTCCTTCAGTGCTGCAATTTCAGCACCTCCAGCATTTATTGTAAGTTATCTCAAACATTCACTGTGTTCAGTTTGCATTCATCTCCATCTATTTTTAACAAAAATTAAACTCAAACGCACATTGGAGCAGTACAGCATTTCTCTCGGGTATCATAAGACTGCTTGATCACATCTTTTCCTGGCAGTTAGTCCATTGGTTTATGAATTATTTTGTTACACTGAGTGCATAGTTGATAGTTTAATGGCTGGAAGTGGTTGTTCTCGAAATATGGATGGAGTTGTCATGGTAATACATTGCTAGGAAGATTAAGGCATGCTTAAATTAAGGCATGCATTGAATTCTCAGTTGTTTTAGCTACTCTTTCCTTGCCATGTTTGGAGAACACCCTATCTAGTGCAATCCTCCAAGACGTCTTACTGGATTCCCCGTCAAGTAGTGACTAACCCAATGCTTTGAGTCACCAATTTGCCATCCCTGGGCTCCGGCCAGTCCCGTGCAGCGTGCGTTGGGGCCGGCGGGGCAGCGGTTGGCCTCCAGCACCGCCTGGTTTGCAATACCGGGAATTCCTTCCAGCCCCTTTGAACTAAATCTTGAACAGACTCACACTCCGCTGGAGCATTTGGCTCCAAGATACACAGGAAGGTTTTCAAAAGCATAGAAGAATTCAAACAACAATGAGAGCCGGTTTTCTAGAATTTGATTTTTAAGAGTTTTAGAGGAATTGATAGCGATAGATGGGGCCCGAGGAGATTTTCAGAAACACGTATTGAAATTGTCACCGCTGGGGTTGCCTCCCTCCTGCCCACTCCATGCAGCAATTTGTTCAGAGAGTCACCATAGCGATTCCTATCAAACTCTGATAAAGACAATTTTAATCGAGTATCTCAGTATTTCTGATAGACCGATAGCATTTCTGGCTTCTGCTGAGAGAGATCAGCTGACACCAGTTAAATCTCTGCTCATCTGTGACCTGTCACTAGGCATTTTTTCATGCAGCCTCACTGACAGAGTCAGAGAGCGTGTGCGTGGGTGGGAAGGGAGAAGCATCATTTCCCCAAAAGCAGCTCCCTGTAACCAGCCCACTTCAGTGTTCGTGGTAGATGTAGTTTATGCCTCCCTATCTACACACAGTGAAAAAGAATATATACTAAAACCTTATCTTTGAGAAAATTTGTATGGGAAAGGAGCATTATTTGCAGTCCCATCACAGTGTCAAATCCATGCTGGTATTTGCAAACATGTGCAAAGAGAAACCTTCAGACATTGAAACTCAAAGGAAAAAAAAAAGCGCCACTGAACAACATAAAAGGCCAGTCTATGAACATGTGGAAATACAATTGCCTAAATGAAACAGAAGCCCTCTATTTATTTCTGAACACCCTATTGCTGTGGACAAAGCAAATCCACAGCAATAAGAGTCGGCAAAGAAAACAGCTTATTGTCAAATCCACTGACACGGAGCAATAACTACTAATTGCAAATGCAGTCAACACCTTTCTTGTAAATCCAGCAAATAAATATTCACTGCCCTGTACGTGATCTGCAGCTTGCAACAAAGATGACCCCAAGCACATCCCAAGCACATGGGAAAAGGATCAAAACAAAAAGCACGTGATGGTTCCTAACAGAAACTACATTATCCATGGAAGGGACAAACACACATGGCCTTCAGATCCGTGTAAAACAATACCAGGGCTGCAGCAGGGCTGAAACTGGGAAAAGCAGATGCTGCCCAAAGCATAATCTGCTCGAGAAGTTTAACATGCACAACACATATCAGGAAATAGGAGCTCTTTCATGTGAGCAGAGAAAACCTCATTGCAAACTTATTTCCAGCTAACATCGATGAACCAAATCACAGGGAGACTCAAGAGGCAGAATTCAGACCAGGATCCCTAAGTTCACTCAGTCTGGTTGAGTTAGCCCTTGTATTCAGCTTCTTGTGGAGACAGGAACCAGCTACAGAAACGAGGCCTGGCTTAAGGTCAAGAGCTACTGAAAAACATAGGAACAGTTCTGCAGCATTTCCTCTTAAGAGACGCTATTATCCACAGCAAGGAGCAGAAAATTTCAGCTGCTGCTCATTCATGGGAAATTAAAAGCTCACACAAAGCATGAGGGTCCCTGAGACATGGCGGGAGGGGGGAAACCCCCCCCAAGCCACATGTTTTTGACTCCTTCAAAGATGCATCCAGTTTAACCCTCAAATCTAGAGCTGTTTCTGCAAATAAAAGAAAACCATCTCTAGCTTTTAATAGGTGCCAAATCCATTGCTTTGGCTAGAGACCCAAATTAGCTTTGGGCCAGTGGAACAGACTAGATGATTTACTGAAGTCCCTTTCACAGTGCTTGCCGTAGTTTTATGAACCAATTACAACATGCAGAGAGTTTTAAAAGCATCCAAGGGCAACGTTGGCCTCCTTGTGCAGTACAAACCTGCGCAGATTGCATGGAAGGTACCAGCATTTTTTCTAAGGACTAATACATCTTAATTCTTTTAGTTAGTCCCAGTTCAGAGTAACAGACATGGAAAATTTATGCTGTTTATAGCTGATTTAGAACTAAGACTCAACTTATGGCTCAACCATGAAACAGTTGCAGATAAGTCTCATCAGATAAAATGGACAAATGTTGGTGGTGTTCATGTGGACTGAGTATCTCCAGAGGAATGCTCTCCTTGAATGGTCCTGGAGGGAGGTGTGGAGCTTCCTCTGTGTGTGCAGTTGGGCGTTCACTGTTTTCCATGCACACAGCTTACAGATGGGAGAGAAAAAAATCTCTGCAGTCAGCTACAACTGCCTATACGAATAGTCAAGGTCTGTCCACCAGATTTCAGGTCCTCCATTCTCTTTCTACACCAGGGTAATTTCAATCAAATTTTGAAGCGCTAAGGCGGCAGCAAAGACGAGAACTTTTCATCCATCATTACCAAGCATGACAAGGTGATGCTTAGAGTCCCAGCGAGGAGGTGCAGGTGTGCTGCATCCATGGTCCTCACCACTGCATCACTCCCAGCCTCCATGGATCTCCTATGGGATCTTATGGAGGAACTGCAGTGCCATGAGAACAGGGTCAGGTGAATGGCAAAGCTCAGGCGAAAAGTGACATCGGAAACAGCTGGGTCCTATGAAAGGGAGGTGGCTGCAGCACTGGTATTGCTGTTGGCCGCCCGCCCTGCCCTGGGGCAGCCGCAGTGCTGTGCGGAGAGCGCAGAGGCTGCAGCAGATCTGCAGAACGGAACCGGCTGCAGCTGCCCCATATTTAGGATGTAAACCAAGCCTGTCAGTGCAAAGGAAAAGCAGCTTGGGCCTCGAGGCTATTCCTCCCCCTCCTTTCTAGAAAAAGAAAAACCACCAAACACAAGAAAACCACCCCAATACCAAAAAAAACCCCACAACTTACCCCAAAACCCAAAAGATTATTAAGAGCACAGGGCTGAGACCTTCCCTAAAAGGACTTTTAAATAATCCTGTGCCTTTTCAGAGTGTTATCTTAAGGAGAGTTATCGCATAAGCATCACATGAGGCTAAAACTCCCCTCCTCATCCAGAGCGACAAACATCGCTCGCACAATTAACAAGGTTCTGGCACTAGCGTGCAAGCTGCCAGCCAGAGAAACATGCAAAGCAGCCACTTGAAAAACAAAATTCCCCACTTTCTCGTGCATGTGGAATGAGCATGATTTATCTGGGAAGGAATTTGCCCTCAGTGTTGATCTCCTTAAAAGAGATGGTAACTAAAATAGCTACAGGCTGCTCGAAAATTAACCAGTTGTCATGTGCAGTGACTTTCCAATCTTTTGCCCTCGCTAAACTCAGACTCTTAGTCCAGCATCCGTGTCAGTACTTTGTTAGCCTCTATCCCACAGCAGATCATGGCGATGTTTCTGCACAGGGCAGAGCTTGGTATCGCTGTTGGGTGATTGTTCGTTCAGCGGAGGAGCCGGGAGCTCCGCTGGCATGGGCTGCTGGGGCAGGAGAACCATTCCGAGCCTGGCCTGGGCAGAGAGCTTCCCAAGAGTGGGAAAGAAAGGTTATTTGGTAGGCAGACAAGAACCCAGCTTACACAAATTGCTCGCTCAGCCAAATAGCCAGGATTGCAAATATCAGGAAGCAGGATTAGAATCACAATTTGTTGGCACAGACCTTATTGGCTTAATATTGTTTGTGAAACCTAAAATGAATTGGGTGGCGGAGGGGGGGAATCAACCAACCACCCACCAAAAAACCTCCCAAACAAAACAGTCTGTCTTTTGTAGGTTCGTGTACAAACTCTCCCACACAGCCTGGAACCAAGTTTTGGATCAAGGCCTCAGCTTGGCTTTCATTTACTGGCCAAAAACAACGGAGTGGATTTATGGGGGGGG
>NW_009606823.1:0-6574 GCF_000690535.1 Cariama cristata | reverse complement strand
AGCTTTGCATGCACATATGTGTATGTGCATGGCCACATGTGTGTAAGTCTATCTAAAATTTGGATAAGTTACTTCTCTGGGGAATCTTCATCAGATATTTGATGATCTTTACATCAAGAGAACAATATATACTTATGTAACTACAGAATCGTAGAATTGCTGATAGAAGGGACCTCTGGAGGTCATCTGGTCCAACCACCCCTGGTCAAGCAGGGTCACTTAGAGCAGGACAATCTCCAGATGGCTTCTGAATATCTCCAAGGAGGGAGACTCCACCACCTCCCTGAGCAACCTATTCCAGTGCTCAGTGACCCTCACAGTGAAAAAGTGTTTCCTGATGTTCAGACAGAACCTCCTGTCACTGGGCACCACTGAGAAGAGCCTGACTCTGCCCTCCTTGCACTTTCCCTTCACGTATTTGTAGACATTAGTAAGATCCCCCTCAAGCCTTCTCTTCTCCAGGCTAAACAGTCCCAGCTCTCTCAGCCTTTCCACACAGGAGAGATGCTCCAGTCTCTTCATCATCTTCGTGGCCCTTTGTTGGACTCCCTCTAGCCCGTCCATGTCTTTCTTGCACTGGGGAGCCCAGAACTGGACACAGTATTCCAGGTGCGGCCTCACCAGTGCCGAGTATAAGGTAAGGCTCACCTCCTTTAACCTGCTGGCAATATTGTCTAAAGGCAGCCCAGGATATCGTTAGCCACCTTTGTGGCAACGGCATGTTACTGGCTCATGTTCAAGTTGGTGTCCACCAAGACCCCCAGATCCATTTCTGCAAAGCTATTTTCCATCTAGTTGGCCCCCAGTATATACTGATGCATTGCATGTGCCTCAGATTTCTTCTGAGCATCCAAGACACCGGCTATGGACCATTTTAATCAATTTTTTCTGAAGAGTGAAGTGGATGCACGAAGAATCTAAAACTCAATACTACAGCTAAGAATTTTTCCATTAATTGCAAAGCCAGAGGATTAGACCCCAAATCCAAGGATGAAGGAATTAGGCATATAATACCTACTAATTTTAGTGATAATTAAATGTCCAAACAGTTCCAATGATCTGAATGGAAGCTATTTAGAAAATATCAAGATGATTCCCCCTATTTCCACCAATCATTAGATTATTTCTTCCTCTGGTACTTTACATGATAACAAAACAGCTGTCCACCACATATTTGATGGAAGTTTTATTCTGCTCATTCCTCCAGTATTTTACATGATAACAAAACAGCTGTCTACCACATATTAAACGGAAGTTTTACTCTGCTCGGAGTATAGCATGGGTTATTATTATTTTATAACAACTTTGGAAAAATGCTCATAGAAATATTTATTTCAAAGGCTTCTAATGTTTTTATAATACAAACTTGGTTTTGTCTTTTCATAAGCATTTTTTCTCCCCATCTTTTTACTGCCAAAATGTTAGATGTTGTTGTTTAAAACTTAAATAAAATATTTTCAATAACATTCAAATACATCAATTGATTTCCAAGATGCAAAATTTATCACTTTGTCAATAAAGTTTCTAGTGCACAAACTAGCCAGGGGTAACATTCTTAGTTACCATCTCGTATCTGAAATGCTATAATGGGCAAGGTGACTGTTTTTACTCTGTTTCAGCACAAAGAAAGCTTTAGCATAAAGAACTCTGAGGATTTTAGTCTGTAGTAATGTAAACTAAGGTCACTTACAGAGACACTTACAGCGTCTTCCCCTAGAATGCTGAAGTACATTGGAGGGACAGGGATGGAACAGGTGAAAGAAGGAAGGTCTTACACTGCAACTAGCTAAGGAAAAACATAGGCATTTACTTCCCAAATTCTTTCACAGAAGAAAGGCTAAAAGATGGATATTAGCAAAGCTAAAAATCTTTGACTCATTCTTTAGAGTGTAACAGACTACATTTAAGTTTTCCTGTGAGCGGCTTTTACAAGCAAGGCTTCAAAGGTTACCACCACATACGTTTTCCACCTACCTACTCTTCTAACAACCGTGCTTTTTTTCTCTGAAGACACAGAACTGTTCTTCTGAAAAACCAATAGCAGGTTGGCTATCTTTACATTTTGTTTTTCAGCTCATTTGTTCACCAAAAAAACCCCAAAAACGAAACCCAAATTTTAAGGAATTCACATTAAGCTTCACTTAGTTCCAGATTCGATTAATTTCTTATGATACACTTTGATACCTCGTTATATACTTTATAGCTATACTTTGAATCCACTTCTCCCTGAGCTAAAGCAAATGAACGCCCAGTGCATATTCAGGAGCGATTTCTCAATATTCTTTTTTGATACGTTTCTCTTTAGTATACTCATTTGGACCCGAATTTAGGTGCTCATCTCTCTGGTGAGTGTTACAACAGTATAATCACTTTTTCTACTTAGAGGCGCATTCAGAAAATGAATATAGTTCATATGAAGTCAAACATTACAAGGAAGTGACATACCTAAAGCACTTTAAAGTATAAAATTCAGGGGATCATTCTGAAAAGTAAGTGATACTGAAAAAAAAACCCAAAAAGGCAAATGGAAACTAGATTTCAAAGTATGAGGGAATACCCCAGTCATTGCAGATACAAGTGAGGCCACTGTCTCTAATATTAAGTGGCTTAAATTGAGTTTATCTGTTTCCCTACTTTTACATTAAATAGCTGTCTTGGCCATAAGATTTGATTCATAATTAAAACTTTTTCTCCCTTTTTTTTTTTTGTAAATGGGAACCCTGGAGTAGTTTTTGGTTGAGTCATCCTTTATTTATCCTGAGAAACAAAACTAATTATTCATACAACCCAGCGGCTGTCTCAAAGCTTATGTATGAATATACCACTATACATTGGGTACTCCTGATTGTTTCCTTAAATAAGATATTTTAAAAGTAATTACGAGGAAAAACTATCAAAACTGTCTTACTGGAAATGATGATAGTAGCATTTAAGGAAACTGGGGGGAGGGGGGGCAAGGGGAAAGTGAAGCACCTCTGCCTACAGGATCTTCTTCTATGGTATAATCTTGCGCTATTTTATCTTGAATATTCCAGTCAGTTCTGATTATTTCAACTCCTACATGTTGAGCATCAGTGGTCCAGAGTATTACGGAAATAGCACACAGATAAAAGCAAGAGGCAGGACTAAGAACACCACGGAGCTATTTCCTTGCTACAAGGAAAAGCGTTTACTAGAAAACACAGAAGTGCCTGTAAACAGATATGCCCATTAAATCAGTTAGTCAGCAAGGTCCCCTTTGAAAGAGCAACATGGAAAACACCTTCTCGGGTTTTACTTAACTTTCTGTTCAAAGGATGCTGAGCCTCAGGGATCAGCCGGTGACATGAAAATCTATCTTCCAAATCACTCGGGCGTTTTTCAGTAATGAGTTCCCACTTCTCTATCCCTGAAAGGCACGGCAAATGGAGTCATAGATCAAAGCAGCACGTAGCCGAGCGAGTACAGCTGTGGAAGCTGAAATGGCAGGGTTGCCGTGTGGTAATGAAAAGGGCCATCACTAAGGGTTTACTCTGGAATTCAAAACTGTCACTTTCGATTTGAAACAAGGGATCCATTAGCTTAGTGCACTTTTTATTGTTATTGATTTGCAATCCTTTATTTTCTTTTAATTTCAAACTGTCATTGAACGCATAACTTTTTTACTTCACAGAATAAGCCTTGACGATTTTGCTTTCAAACAATTATTCTCAAACCACATTTTCTTCCTGCATCAGCTTCTCAATGAGCTTCATTAATATAGGCTTCCATTTACCTTGATTACATTTTTGGTAGATTTGCTTTTAGCTACGTCTCACCTTATCACAATAACATTTTGTTACATCCCCTGGTTGAGTCGGTGTGGCCCTGAACAAGTCCTTCTTTTCCCAAAGTAGTGTGTGAGGTAGGGGACTAAAGTGCATGTACACATTTATTCATATTTAATTAAAAAACAAAACAAACACCAACATAAAACCTGCCATTCTCTCATTGAACGTAAGTTGCAAGGAAAACAGCTGCTTTTCCCCTTGCCTTCTAACGGAGGAACTACTCAAAACGATACAACTAGAAGTAGCAGAGGAATTCCAGAGCTGCAAGCCCAAAATATCAAAACTATGTCAATAATCTGAGCCAAGTATCAGATGTAATTATATTTACACAGGCCCCTACCATACAGCTGTAACACTGATGTTTGCTTCACACCTTCAAATGGTTATTTCTTGTTTCAGTGCACTCAATTCAGTAATGGGAATTTTTATCCCAATCCAGTGAAGCACTTGCATATACACATAAATTTCAGTATAAAACTAATATAAGGAGGTTATTCATATAAATTAAACACATCCTTACTCACTTCACTGGATGAGGATCATAGTTCCCTGCAAGATCGAAGCCAGTGTCACTAAACCTTAATCTGAGAAATCAATTTGGCAATGCTGGAGACAAGGACTACTTTGCAAAGTTTCATCTCTGCTTCTGAATGGAAATTTTAAGACCCCCAGATACAAGCCCTGACCATGACACAAGCACATTTGCATACATACGTATAGGAATTTGTATCTGTATGTATACACTCACCAAAATATATGCACAAGACATATGCACATCAAAAAAAGACCTCATGTTTTTCAACTGGTATTGCTTTGGCATCCTTTGGCTCCTGTCCCCACATTCTTTCTTTGCCTTTTGCAGTTTCACTAACTTGAGTTATTCTTCTACTCCTTCATGGCATGGAGTAGAGAATTAGACGGTTACTTACTGACACAACAGACACCATTTTAAAGTAAAAATTGCATAATTTTATGAGGCAGCATGTGTTGCTTTTCACAGCTTGGTCAAATCAAGTTTAAGTAATTACATTCTTCTAACATTGCCTCACCTGTTGCAAATAGATATTATTCCTTTTTGAAGTTCAGTCTGACAAACACCACCTATTATACGCAAGAACTGTATTTGTGGATCAATTGCACTGGTATTAAACACAGTAGAAGTTTATACTGAAGTTTATACTGAGCTTCACTGAGCTATGATCCATCATGTTAAACAGATAATACGATTCTGTCTTAAGGTTCTTGCATTTTTTGCAATATATGAAATTATTCCATTTTTTAAAGCACTAGCAGGAGATACTGCCATCTTAGATGGAGAATGACTGTTTGCTAGTGTTAATAATAGTATAATACTACATTAAGTTTAGTTGATTTTTAAATACATTTTAAAATACTGTGATACATGCATCTATTTCCTTTAAAGCTAAAGTAACAGACCAAAACCCAAAAGTATTTTGTAATATTGTAGCTCTTTCTGTGAAGCATCTTCAGAATATGCCTGCAGCACCAGCTTTTAATTCATCATTGCCAAACATCCACGGTTAAACAGAAGTCTGGTTTGGTTTCCTAAGTTCTCTTGTATTGGGTTGCTATAGCGGAAAGTACTTGACTACAGAAATTCCTGCCATAAAAGATGCAAAATATGATGCAATCTGCAGCTAACTCAGTTGATCTCTAAATTCTGAAGTCCATGTACTTCCAAGACACAGCTCTTCATGTTGATAACACACATGCAACCTGAGACTTAAAAATGACCTTAAAGCTGGTGCTGGCCACAAAAGATCACTACCCATTTACACAGAATTTCTGGATTCCTGGCCCTGAACAGTACCTCAATAAACCTCCCCATCCCTGAAAGTGTTCAAGGCTAGGTTGGACGGGGCTTTGAGCAACCTGGTCTAGTCGAAGATGTTCCTGCTCATTGCAGGGGAGTTGGACTAGATGACCTTTAAAGGTCCCTTCAAACCCAAACCATTCTATGACTCTATAAAACTCATTATAATACCACCTTCAGACTTTAAGTACTTCACTGTAGTCTTATCTTTTGCCTTACTTAGACACTTAACTACAACATGAAAGTTCAGGTTCACTTTGTAATTAACAGAAGAGAGGTACTGGCTGATGTAGTTGCCAAGCCGCTCTCCACGATCTTTGAAAAGTCATGGCAGTCTGGTGAGGTCCCTGGTGACTGGAAAAAGGGTAACATCGTGCCCATTTTTAAAAAGGATAGAAAGGAGGACCCTGGGAACTACCAACCCGTCAGCCTCACCCTCTGTGCCTAGGAAGATCATGGAACAGATCCTCCTAGAAGCTATGCTGAGGCACATGGAGGACAGGGAGGTGATTCAAGACAGCCAGCATGGCTTCATCAAGGGCAAGTCTTGTCTTACCAACCTAGTGGCCTTCTATGATGGAGTAACTACATCAGTGGACAAGGGAAGGGCTACGGATGTCATCTATCTGGACTTCTGTAAGGCCTTTGACACGGTCCCCCACAACATCCTTCTCTCTAAATTGGAGAGGTATGGATTTGATGGCTGGACTGTTCGATGGATGAGGAATTGGTTGGATGGTCACATCCAGAGGGTGATGGTCAATGAGTTAATGTCCAGATGGACGCCAGTGATGAGTGGTGTCCCTCAGGGGTCTTGTTTAATAGCTTCACCAATGACATAGACAGTGGAATCGCGTGCACCCTCAGCCAGTTTGCGGATGACACCAAGCTGAGCGGTACGATTGACACGCCTGAGGGATGGGATGCCATC
>NW_009606822.1:14049-26210 GCF_000690535.1 Cariama cristata | reverse complement strand
ACTACATGATCTTTAAGGTCCCTTCCATCGCAAACCATTCTATGATTCTACGATTGCTGCAGTGATTTCTCTGAGACTATGAGTGCATTTGAATGGATACAAACTAAATTATTTTAAAAAACTTTTTTTTTTGAGGGCAGAAATTCTGGTGGCATAACTTGAAGGGTAGAGTTCTGTCTGGTAGGCAGCAGCAAGAACATCATGCCAAATTCCACAGGTGACAGGCATTAACCATGAACAATGAATGATTTAAAATGTGCACTGGGATTGTATTTGTTAGAGAAGATGCTTATAAAAGTCCTGAGTTGCACATAAGATGAACAAACTGCCAATGGGTACAAATGCCATGAAGTAGTGGACTAAATCTACACTGTGGCATAACAAAACTTCTTATTGCACAGTAGTTTCACAGCAATATCAAGACTTGAGATTGCATTGCTATTAAGTAACTCTTAACATTCTATAATACAAAGTACCAAATTCAATTGAAATGCTGAAAAATAGTTTAAAAATGAAGAAAAATAAATAATAGATCTATTAAAAAATTAACCAAATGTAAACCAACAAGTGCTACCGATACATACAGATTTGCATCAGCCCAGTATAGCTGCTGTTCTTCATAGTCCAGGGTAAGTCCATTTGGCCATACCAAATTGGTGCTCACAATAGGTGTTCTGAAGTTTCCTCCAAGTGTAGCCCGTTCTATCTTTGCATTTGAACTCCAGTCAGTCCAGTACATATACCTGTCAATAACATGATTACAAAGTTATATTTTCAGCAAATAAAGCTCACAAAGCTCGTATCTGCTCCAGGGTATTTCCACCCTGGTGTCTGTCACTGAAGCACGCAGTGCAAAACTAGTGGAAGATAACTTCTTCCTCTATTTTGGCCCACATTGACAAGGGAATCTTCTAGCGGGGATCACTGAGGTTCACTGGAGTGAACTTCAGGAAAAAAGTTTCCAGCTCCTATGAGAATACAGTAATCTCTTATCTTCCTTCATTTGAAATACATTATAATTAGTAATGAAGTTAGAGATACAGTATAATACAGTAATGCCCCCAGCCTCTAAGGGAATGTTTTGATGCTGAAACAAGAATTCTTCTGAGGCACTCGGGAAATACAACAGAGAAAGGGAAAGATCCTGTAAGACTCTAAATAGAGAGATGTCTTGGCAGTGCCACCTGATTATCACGATATGATATTTTTTAAGAAATCTTGGTTTCAACAAGTACCTTTTGTTTTTCTGCCTTACACAGCAAATGGAGGATGGTTAATTGCTTGACAAACACCTGCTTTGAACATCATTCTCATTTACCCCCAGTACCAGGCTCCCACCCTCATTAAGTGGAGCCTCATGCACTACACATTCATGAATGTTCTAAAGATCTCAGAAGAAAATTCAAATCTCTGAGGCCAAGATCAGCTTAGAAAACTTAAAGAGTTAGATCTAGGATGGTTATGCACAGCTGGAACTTAGGGCTCAGAACAGGAAGTATCTCGCAGTCTTTGTGAAAGTCCAAATCGTAGTTTCACCTGCAGTCAAAATAAAGTATACAAAGTGCAACACATACCCTCTGCAGGGATCTAATACAATGGCTCTTGGTCGTGGAACCCGAGCAATCACTGTGCGGTTAGATCCATCCACAGCCATTGAGCTGATAGTCTGATTGAGGTAGTCACTGTAGTACACTCTGTTGTTGATCCAGTCAAAGGCTATGCCATCTGGAGTCCCCAGGTCTTAGACACATGCAAGCAAACACACACAAGTTCACTACGGTTTCCTGAGATACTGCAATACTCTCTGCCTCTTATAATGTGGCAATACCAGAGAACTCTTTGAAATGCTATTGGTCTCAATGCAAATTTGTCCATTTAAAAATCTGAAGAACTAATACTTAGGACTCAGGCAGTCCTGCGTATGCAGTAGCGTTACAAAGACCTTTCCCTCACACAGACCTAAGTTCTGGTTGCTATTCTCCAAGTAGCAGGAAATCGTATCTCTCTCTGTAATATTAATTTACTACATGTAATTTTAATTTATTACATATAATTTTACAAATATAATAATATTTAACCAGTTTTATATTTCCATTTTATTGTGATCAAGATGAAATAAGAATCTCAGAAGAGGAAAAAGCTGAGGAGAAGGGTCAACAGGAGCATTTAATCAGATATCTTAACTAAATAGTCTACCTTGACCATTAGCATAAAAATACCTGCTGATCTAGTGCTAGGTGCTGCAGTCCATTTTTTTCAATATCCAGTTACTTTGTATCACATTTCAGTGCACTTACCAGATGCAACTATTGTTGGAGAGCCAATTCCTGAGTAAATACTAACATAACTGATTCTTCCTGTCCCTGAAGGATAACTTTGTGTAAAATATATTCGGTTGTTTATGCTGTCAAAATCCAGGGCCACTGCAGTTCTTAACACATTGACTGTGCGGAAGGGAGGACTGTGATTTTCAGGATCTAGATGGATACTTCTGAGGGCATTCTCAAGAGCAAAAATCAGATAATCATCAGTTGAAATGGAACATCTCTTGCCGTCACTGCCTAGCGTTCCAAAGGCACAACCACATTTGGGTGTCTGCATGTCAGGCAGGGCAAAACACAGATGAGAACAGCCTCCATTGTTGTCCAAACAAGGATTGTTGTTGACATCAAGGGGTGAACGTGACTGGAAATGACTGTTGTAAATGGTAACATCCCTTAGCCAATTAATGTTGTCTCGTATTACCGTTGGCTGATCAGTATTGCCTGGCTCCTTGCTGGCTTGGAAGACTTTTTTCAGGTTCCGATCCACCCAGATCATAGAATTTCCAAAGACAGTGATACCATACGGAGTTGGATAGCGACTGCCATAACGCACAATTTCAACATCACCACCATCAGGTTGAATTCTTGCAATCATATCTAAGGAATCATCCACCCAATAAATGTAGCCATTGCTGTGATCTATGGCCAACCCACGAGGTGTGACAATGCCCTCAGACACAAGAACTGTTCTGTTGGTGCAGTCAAGAAACGCACGTTCAATCTTCGGATTTTGCCCATAATCTGCCCAGAATAGATACCTGGTTTTTGGGTCAACTACTATGTGCCTTGGCATATCTATGGTAGTTTTAAGCAAAACACGGCGGTAAGTTGTGTTTAAACGCAAAACTTCTATAAAAGTCTCTGTCAGGAATGCATTTGTAAAATAAAGATTTCCTATATTTAAAGGAGAAAAAAACCAAACAAAACAGAGAGTTAATATAAAGCATTAACACCTGAGAAACATGAGCTGGTAAAATACTAAACCATAAATGAATATGCATACATATCTTCGTAGCTGGAAGCATAAGGCACTTGCCTACACTTTGAGGAACTAGACAGAAGACACCCAATCTGACAATAGCCAATTAATTTCTAAATCCTCATTGACTGCCATGGGGGAAATCAGTGGTATAAGATCAAAAGTGCATTAACTACAGTTGTTCTTTAGATGTACTTTTTTTTTTTTTTTAAATCTAAGCCTTTGGCTTGCCCTTCTGTACTCCTATTCCTTTACCTTTTACAACACACAACTATGAAATCCGTGTTATGGCAAAGCACTACATACAGTAACTAAATTAAGTGTATACAGTAGACGATTATTCTAAAACTCATCCTAACAAGCCTATTAATCAACAGAAGAGCTTTTGCAAAACTTATATATAGGATGTGTATGTATAAAACAGAGGTATTAATGGCAATGATCAGCTACTTAGAGTTGATGAACACTTTCTGAAGAGTTAATATTTCAATTAATATCTAATATGTTTAAATAGGAATAGGAAGTGCAAGTGGGGAAATTAAAATTCAAAGATAAAGTATTTCTTCTGCTTTCTTTGCTTTTCATTATAATTTATAGGATTTGTACACAGAAATGTGAGGGTAGACGAAGGATCCTTCTTTCTTATTAACAATGTCATCAGACAAATTTTCTGCACTCCTCTCTGGTAGGTTTTTCACTATAGTAGTAAAGTATAGTAGTACACTGAACAACAGCTACTTATGAATGTACAGACAAGAAGAGAGTCCTAGGACAAATATGGAAGCATCACAAGAGAAAAGTTTCTATACATCTGCTCTGATAAACTTTCATTTTTACATATATATACATATATAAAAAAACATGTGAGCCATTCATTACTTCCTCTTGTTTTAAAATCAGTAGAATCACAGGACTTCCACTCAAAATAATTCTATTAGGATCTGTTTATGTTACTCTAAAAAATTTACAATCTGTAAAGAGTAACATTCTCCTAAGTTCAGCTACACTTACCTGCTACCCAGTCAATTGCAATGCCACGGATCCCATTTCGTCCTATTCCATTTGTAACAACATTTCTAAAATAAGAACCATCAGGTTTAATTTTACGTATTGCATTCTGAGAAGAAATTGTGCTACTGAAGTCACACCAGTAAATGAAACCAGAAGGCATGTGAACATCCACATGAAGTGCATTTCGTCCTGAAATATTTTCAAAAGTAATAATTAATTATCTTTGATATAAACTAACTTATTTAAAACACGTGCTATGCCAGTAAGAAATGCCAAAATATTAGGCATTATAAGACTGGGTTTTTTCCTACTGTCATATTCACATACCTCTTCCTGCCAGTGGTACCATGGCTTCAGAGTGATCAGAGGTCTCTAAACTAAATCCTTTAATTGCAGAAAGCATAGAAACAATTACAAATGAACTGTAAGGGGAACAGGTTCTGTTATCAGGATTTAGCTGAAAGCCAGTAGCACAGGCACAGGAGAATAATCCATCGGGTACAGGCAGGCAAAGCTGCTGGCAAACTCCAATATTATTACTGCAGCCATTTGACGAACCAGCAGAATCTGTGAAAGACATACAAGGCAAGACATAAAAATCTGAATTGTACCATCACAAGCTCCCACGGATATATAACCAAATTCATATACTTGCATAGTATTAATAACCAGCTGACAAAAATAAAGATTTTAATCACTGTACATTTTAGCACATGAACGTTACCAATGGATTCGCTGGTTTCTTGTCATCTAAGATCAATGGGGCCAAGAATGAGATAAAACAGATACATAAATTTGAAGCCAACTTAACAAAATTTGTTATTTAGTCAATATTACATTGGTAATACTTTAGTAAAACCAGATGTGTCAATTGATGCCTTAATTGGATGGTGGAACATCTCTTTACCAAAACCAGGTTAAATGCTTCTGACACTTTTTCTGAAAGCCTAATCAAACCTTTTCCTTTGAAAGAGCATGCATTCTCTCTCTGAGGGAAGTTTGAGTTTTCACAAGTTGGATATCCTGAAATACCTCTTTAGCAAATACTCACTGTCTCTATAATATACACGTAGGCACTTCAGTCTTGGGACATTATCTCTCAGTACTACTTTGTTTGCTCCAGTGGACTTGTCAACTCGTTCAATAACTTCATAATCTCGATCAGTATAGTATAGAAAGGTATCATACACAGCAATTCCCCATGGATGAGAAAGATGAACCACCAGAGTCACACGATTTGTACCATCCACATTGCCTTTCTCAATCTAAGAAAACAGTTTAAAGCTTAATATTACATTTCTTATTATAAAAGTTCGATGTTACAATACAAAATTAAAACACAACATGCTACTAAAATCTCTTCATGCATGAGATCTTTATGCACAAGGTAGGAAGGAAAGGGTCAGCAGGATGCCAATAATGATTTCTGTTTTTTCATTAAAATTCATCATATACTTTTAATGCTAATTAGTAACAACAGTTATTCAGGTTTTGCTTGGTCCTGCACTCCCAGTTACATAAGTAAACAAAAGTAACTGAATTACTCATGCGAACCATAGACGTAGAGGTAGATAACCAGGTTAAAAAAGCAATTATTAAAAAAAAATAAAATCTCCTACCACTCCTGTGCTTGTGACAGCCCAGTACAACTTTTGTTCTTTAATGTCAATGGTAATGAACTCTACATGGTCAAGGTTGCCAGTGAAGAGGGTTTGTATGCCTGATCCATCCATGCTTGCACTGGAAATCTTTGCTGGGACTCCACTGTCAGTTCCCTGGTCTGTCCAGTACAGCTTCCTGTAACACACATTATCCCATCTGTTA
This sequence comes from Cariama cristata, assembly GCF_000690535.1. Lineage (NCBI taxonomy): Eukaryota > Metazoa > Chordata > Aves > Cariamiformes > Cariamidae > Cariama > Cariama cristata. The sequence goes on along the minus strand of NW_009606822.1, from coordinate 20,072 downwards.
GCAAAGCTGATAACAACAGACACCAATGGACCAGAGTCACTTGAGCATATGCTTAAATCCATCTCCTTCATCAGCCAAATACTTCAGCACATGCTGAACAGAGATCACTTTGAACTGGGCCACAATGAAAAAGAGATTTTTGCTTGAAAAAAAAAAAAAAAAAAAAAAAAGAAAAATGCTTGTTCTCTGAAGAAAGAGAAACGCTTTCAAAAAGAGAAATGCCTGTTTCTCTTGAAAAAGATAACAATGCCTGTTAAACCGTTTTTAGAAATCCATAACCTCCCCTGTATCATCCCACAATACTGTCAGCAGGTAAAATCAGTAGGGTATTAGGACTATAACAAGAAAGCAGGAGAATAATAGCTGTTTCACAGATAGCTGCAAGATATCAGCAGTGAGTTTGGTTCCAATTTGGAATTAAAACTACAAGTTCACAAAATCTATATGAAACAGAATGCCATTATTTGGTTCTGGGGAATATGTGCACCACTTGGGCCTCAGCTGCTGAAGAACACCTAGGCCACATGGCAGCCAGACTCCCAACTTGGGACAAAAAACTCAGGCATCAATTCGTCTGAAATCCTGTCAAGTCACCAGCAGAACCGTCTCATTACTCATTACTAATATGGTCCTACTGAACACTATGGAACACTGTGATGGGGGGGGGGTCGGGTAGGTTAAAAAAAAAAGCTTCATATTGCAATTATGAGTATTCTGTTGGAAAAAACCAGCTCTTTTGGGGAGAAAGCAATAAAAGCGTATTTAGTGCTATGCTATTTAACTTGTGCCATTCTTCCCATACAGTGTGTCTTTCTACTATAGATAGGCCTCAAGACAGATATCACAAGATATTATAGAGACTTTAGAGCTCTCTTTCCTCTGGGTTCCCATTTTTCAGAGATTTTTTTCCACAATCATAACACTCCGTGATTCTTTTTCATTAAAAAATTTCACCATATAAGTGTATGTTAAATTAAGGAGAATGAACACCTAACACAACAATTCATGACCCCATGCAATTATTTTCCAGGACTTAAAAAGAGTAAATAAATTCTGCACAACTATGAAAAAAACAAAGCCATGCCAAATCCAGGATGGAAGCTGAAGATCCTAAAAATTAAGAAAAATGTGGAGAATATACTCATGTGCAAAGACAACAGCAATTTTCAAAATTTACCCTCTCGCTGGATCAACTGTCAAACCAATTGGTGTGCCAGCTCCCAGAGAAGTGCCATCATTGGTAATCAGTGTTTTCCTGTACATTACGTCACCATGCAGCTTCAGGACCTATGCAAACATTGAACTCATCAAAGCACGTAATATAGAACTTATGATAGATTTTCAAATTAAAGGAAGGAAGCCTAAATCCACAGGGAGTTGAAATTGCAGAAGAGTCTCTCAAATACTACGAAGAAAAAGCACATTGTTCTCTACTTTAAGCATCTCCCTTCTCTAGCATGCACCCCTTGAACGAGCTGCTTGCAGCTTAGAACCTGCCTATGTTAACAAGTAAGTGTCCTAGGCATAAAAACGGTTAAACTTTCAGTTTCCATAAAAGTATTCCATGAAAGTATTACAGGCTGAATGGCTGATGAAATGCTGATTTAAAAAGTATTCAATTTTATTGTTTAAATTAGCTGCCTTTTAATTTAATAGTACGTATTTATATTCTGGGACAAGGACATTAATGACTGGGCTTATTCACAGTCATTACTGTACTATATATGGTTTATCCTCTGTTTCCTTTACACTAAATGGCAATTTGATCCTTCACATACCAGACTGTTAGTCTCCAGAAAGCTACATAATATGATTATCAAAGCATTTGGGAATGGATCTTACTGCATTTGATGGCAACGTTCCTTTACTATCAGAGGCATTGCATTGGGATCATTGATTTGAAATGAGAATAGTAATAATAATAGTAACTCCAGTGATCAGAGAGGTTGTGTGTCAAACATCAGAGGCCTAATGACTTGAAACAAGGGAAGAAAAAAAAAAACCCACAACAAACAAAAAAACACCAAATGAAAAAAAAAAAAAAAAACAGCAAACAAAAAAAACCAACAACAAAAAAAAGAGATCTATGCACAAATAAAGTTCCCAGAATATGCTGCTTTCAGTCTTTTCGACTATGGTCAAATTTAGGTTTCTCTCTTCAAGTTTGTATTTTTCTACAGACTCTTCAAGTTTGTATTTTTCTACAGACTGTTTGCATTTTAAAATAAATCTAATTTCAGTTTTTCACTAAAAAAAAATATTACTAATTTCAACCTGTATACATCGCAGCAAAAAAAAAAATATCTAGGCTCCTACTCTCCACTTTCCTCTTAAATTGCCTTAAAATTCCATTCCCTCCCTTTCCACTACTTTCCATGTCCCTCTTCTGTAATTACCTCAATTGACTGTGTCCCTGGGTTACTGTAATACAGGTTTGCAGATATCCAGTCCAATGCCAGGCCAATAGGAGCACCAATAACAGCTGCAGGAGCAAAAACTGTCCTGTTGGCTCCATCTGACCTCACTCTGTGAATTTCACCCTTAGAAAAAAAGATAACAAAAATGAAAAAATGTCGAGAGCAGAAAACACTGTTCTATTCCACCTACGTGAGCACTTACTTTATATAACAATCTTTTCTTAGCAAAATGACAATCCAGTAGGAAAAACTGTATTTGTATATATTCAATGCATAAACATGGTAAAAATACTACTATAAATTATAATTATCCAGCGTGAAGACTCACCAGCGAAAACCTGATCAACAGAAATAAAATATTTTATACATTTGAAAAGTGTATATTTAAGCTAGATACAGTCACATTTCTGTAATTTACCTCAGTTAACCATCTTGATTATACCTGAAATCTAGTAAAGGAGAATAGTGTTCTCTCCATGCATATATATTTAAGAACCAAATTTTTAATAAGCTGTAATAGCAAGAGTCAAGACCAAGATCATCCTTGCAGGTTTCTTCATAAGGGTAAACACTTGAAATGATAACTTATGACTTGCTGATTCTATGGTTTTAGCTACACTGTGTGATGCTAAAGCATGATATAAATAAGCACCAAACAGAGAAACAAGCCAGATGAAGGTCTGAAGTGGTTACTATAGCTGCCTTCCTGAGCTTTCTTCAGGTTATGTCAGCTTTACAGGAGTTCTGCAGAAGTCCTGCGTATTATCATGTGAATCTTTCACAACTTGTATTAATGCAGAATTGAAATAACAGCAGCTATCGCACATTATGAAGCCTTTTGGAGAAGCAGGAGGTCAGTAGGGTTAGAGGAACTGTGAGAGTGTTGAAATCTGTTTCTCTCTCCTCACTAATTACTTCCTCCTCCCCTGATGCAGACATGCTGCACCTGTCCTGGGAAAAAATCTCACTCCGTGGTGCAGGCCCCCAGACAAGGTAGCACTGGGACCCACCACCCCAGTTCTTCAACTGAGGCAACACGTGTAGTAGGTCTGTTCTGCTCTGGCACTTCACTGGAAAGACAGAGGGGCATTGCCAACTCAAAAGGACAGAACATACAGTGCACCATTAGAGCCTGAACTTTGCATCACTTGAAGACAGAAGCTGTTCAGCTAACACTAGCCCAGTTCAGGAAGCGAGGAAATATAGGCAGAGATAGAGCAGGCCCAAGCAGTAAAAAAATGGAGAATAGGTTGCAATTGCCATCTCAGAGCAGAAAGAAGGTAGAATCAGCTTTAGGAAAAGCAGCCAGTGATCATTTGCTCCATGCATATTCTTAATTGCTTTGTTACCACGATATCAGTGTACTGACTTATTTAGTCAGTGCAGAATTGAAAGCGGTGCTTCAGAAAGGAATCAACACATCAGATAGCAAAAGTCTGAACAAGAACTCCAGGCCGAATTCACTGCTGGCTTAAATAGGTAGAATTTCTTAAGACACCGGTAGACTGCTGCTTGCTGAATCATAACAATGTCATGCTATTTGCAAATTAACCTGTCCTTGAATCCCTAGGCCTACAGAACAAAGTAGGAAAGTAAGATAACTTTTGGTACTGTATAAATCCTACTTCAAGAGCCTGATGACCATTGGATATTTATAACAGTGTCTAGTATGATAGGCACTTTAAAGACAGTTAGGAATCCTTCTGCCTATTATTGACATTTACAATTAATAACCCATGGAACATGACAGATAAAACATGAAGATAAAAATACTTTGGAAGTGTAAATCTTGTGTGGATGTAAGGTAACAAGTTAGTGTGAATTGTTTCTGTAAAATTTCCTTATTTACCATTATACTTCTCCAGGACCTAAGCACTGCTTTTCTTGAAAAAAGAACTGCTTTTAAGTTTCAAACAGTGAACACATATTGCTGAATCAGCTGTTTCCTACCACATCCATCCCCCAGACTGCCACAGATGTTGTTTTTTTTTTTGAAGTGTCCATCTTGCAAAAATTGGGAATTTTTTGTGGCAAGTTAGCCTTAGGGAATACATATCACATCTTAGTTCAGGACAAGCATTAAAAACGCTTAGTCAAACAATTATAATCAACTATTAAAAATTGGTTCAAACTATTTTTCAGATCTAAGCCTCGTACATGCTACCTGGAAATTGTTGTGACTTTGCAACCATTTTCTTCTATTTAAAGAAAAAGATGCCTCTCTACTATGTTGCTTCATTAAGTGCTTGGACTAGTTACATGTATATTCATTCTAATGCTCAGTGCCGCTGTGTTCAATGTACTGCTCCCATGAAGAAGTGTTCCAGCTGTGTTTGCAGAATTAAGTCCTAAGTCAAGACAGGCAAGAAAAAGTGGTCTGTAGCAAAGAGGGGCTAAGCATATGGTTCTGTCAATGCTTTCCAATATTTCCTGTTCATGTCTCTGCCTGAGCTAGAAATAACGTCAATCAAATAATTCAGCTGACAAAGATGAAAACTAATTTACAAATGAGATGAAGTTTCTTTATCTTATCCTAGAGGGGGGAGGCAAAAAAACCACACACCCACACAACCCAAAAAAACTCCCCTTTCATTCCTTTCAATTATATTTATCAAAATTCTTATCTTTAATGCTAATATATTTCAGTCAAAAACATTATTTTAAAATAAAAAGTCTTATTTTAGTACACATTTTGAAGACAAATACTAACTTACCGGGTTTTCAACCCAATAAATCATCTGTTCGGAGTCATCAAAGTCAACATCAACACCATTTTGAACTCCTGCTATTGGAACCATAGCATCATTTGTCTTCTCCTCAGGGTTCAGAGAAATTCCATAAATTATATTATCTCTTACAGCAATAAGGAAAGGATGTTCAACTGTGAAAACATATAATGTAATTCAGAGTTGTTTCTGACCAAGAAAATGGCATTATGATATGCTTCCCCTCTCCCACCCAAAAAGTCCCTGATGCTGAGAATGGTTGAATGCTACCAGTGAAGTTTTGCAACCACTGACCTGTAAGTTTGTTCCCTCACTAGCAGTGGGGTTATCAGTTATTGTAATTGCTGTAACATTTAAAGTTTCAGCACTGTACAATCACAATGCATGTGCAAGCAAATTCTGAGGAGGAATTATATAGGGCAGGATCACTCATTGCTGGCCAAGGGAAGTAGATTCATGCAGGTCCTCTGAGCAGCTCTTTCAAATCTCTGAGAATGGGAACCAGCAGGACAAAGCTCTGAGGGCTCTCCAGGACATGCCTGAAATGGGTTCTAATGCCTATTAAGCAGGACTTACAAGCAAGGCACAATGTCACAGCAGCAATTGCTGCTAATTAATTAAAAAAATAAATAAATTAATTAATATTAATTAACTATTAAAACTTTTAGCAATTTTTATTATTAAACATAACTGCAGCACCGTGTTTTCTTGTTTTATCTCTGAGTAGACATACTCCCTTATAGTATATTTACTTTCCGGTAAACTTTTACCCTTATGCTTAAACCTTATTAACCAAAGGGCATCTGGTCAGGTGATCTGAGAAAATGCATTGGAGAGCTGTAGAGTGATAGTTAGGAACTTCATTTCTCATCTGCTAGGG
>NW_009606822.1:13450-14039 GCF_000690535.1 Cariama cristata | reverse complement strand
TCTCCTGAACACCAATTCCCCTCTCTTCTTTGTGCTTTTGCCTTTGGAGAACAAATTCTAGCCTCTTCTCTCCATAGGCACAAGTTACCGCTTGATAGGGAACTGGGTTGCTGCTGCATAGAAGGTAGCAGTAACCCATTTCCTCTTTTATAACAGATCAAAGAGTTCTTTTGTTTTGGTTTTTCGCTTTGATTTTCTTTACTGGCTGCTTAATACATTTATATAAATTTTGCAGTGAAAATTTTGACATGAAAAACCACAAACCACAGCATCATTGCACGTCTCAAAAATCATTCTCCATACTTCTCTCTCTGATGGCTGAAACTATACGTCAAACTTGACATAAGCTTAGATATAGTTTGTCTCAGCACAAAAATCACATTTGGGCAAATAATTGCCTGAAAACATATAGCTAGCTCTGCCTGTGAAATTCTTGGGCTTCTTTCATTGTTTTTCACCCCTAAGAATGCGGCGCGCCAGTGTTCTATAAAACATTTGCAAAGAACAGCTAAATTTACGTGAAGTTGTTCCAATGTATACAAGACCCTAGCGTCATTATTCCCTTTCTAATTGCACACTGTACAGCACT
>NW_009606822.1:0-13429 GCF_000690535.1 Cariama cristata | reverse complement strand
GAAATACAGATATGCGAATTCCCTAGGCTAGGCTGTTTGTACTTTACAAGTTTGATAATCTCATTTAAACCAATTATATTCTACAGAAATTTTTTTACTGATTGCTTCCTTTAAGTTTAACATCTATGCAAATCTATAGTCTGATTATTCCTCATTTGTATAATGGACAATAGAACAAATTTGCTGAGCTACACAGAACTAGATTCTGTGTCATTTCATCAGACAATAATATAACTTCTGCAATTCTTAAACTTAACACAGGTTTATGTGATAAATGATAATCCATATAAAATTAATGGATTGTGTTAAATATGCAAATTTACCATATTAATACAAGATTTTAATATACAGAAATTCCTTGCTTTGTTTCCAAGCCAGCTTACTACATTACCATCTTTAACATCAACATGAAATGCAGTTTAAAGTAAAATTAGCACAAAGGTAATCTTGTAATATTAACATTCTTCATCTTATGTAAAGCTAGAAATGATGCAATGAACCAATGTCTTTCCATCAACATGAAGTTAGCAGTATTTAATATGTGAACTAAGTAGGCAGAGACCAGCAACATCATTGTTTTGTAGAGACACTGCGCAACCAATTGCATGCAGCTCAGTTTAATCTTTCTTCTGAAAACTTGTGCTGGCCTATTAAAGTAAACAATGACAGCAAGGATAAGGGCAATAGTAAATACTAGAAAAGAAATGGCAAATGCCTATTCCTTTTTAATCATTAGCAATAATTAAAATCTTTTACTATGAAAGGAATCAGCATATTTTAAATAACTTTTTCTGACATGCTGACCTTCAGCAAATACATTATTTTTTTAAAAGCTGTAGATATTTTTTACATACTGTTTTAAACATATAAATGTCATCTAAAAAGAAAAAATAAGTCCATACAGTTTAAAAGAATTGTGCATCACAGAAGGATATTTACAATTCTCTTACACAATTTATATTGAGCGATTATGTAATTTATAAAAGGGCCACAACTGTACCTAAGTAGACACAAGGAACTTTGCAACATGTGTGAAATGAAAATAACAGCTGTCAATAGCTCGATTCAGTGGCAGAACTGGGTCAAGCTCTATCCACGCATGTGCTTCATCACTGCCATGTTCCATTTCTTTCATTATGATCCTTCTATAAGCCTGCACATACTAAAACCAGTACAGATTTCTAAAAGAAATCCTTTTTTTTTTAATAGATTAAACAAACTTGCAGTTCATTTCAGATCATATAAATTGGTAATTCTCTTACTACTGCTAAGAAAAATGTTAATGCAATACATCTCTCTAAAGAACACACTGCTAAGCATCAAGCAGGAAAATAGCATGATATAGCTTTTAAAATTTAGATAGTTTTAAAAGAAAAGGTTCCTGACTGATGGATTTCTAGTGTTAGCTCATCCCAAAGATAATTTCTACTTAAGTTGCAGTTATTTGAAGCTTCCTTATTAGGGAGGTACCAAAGCACACTTTATATCTGTACAATCGATGGAAAAATTAATAATGAATGCTTCATGTAACAAAACTAATCTGGTCAACTTTCTGGTCGCAAACTGCTTGCCAGTAATTTGATTTTTTGTGACTTTTTTTTTTTAATTAATTGGTTAAATGATTTTTATAAATCATTGACGTCTGTGGACCGTTCAAAGAAAGCTCAGTGGTACTTTTTGACATGAAGTTTTCTTTGCAAAGGTTAGCTCTGTTACAGCTGCATCACCTGTAGCATATGCAATTTTAGGCTGTGTTTCTAGGCCTTCTGCATTTGGCATACTAATTTTTTACACGAGGGAGGGAAAAAGTTCAGGCTCTGAAATTTTGTTCTGAATTTCAAAATGCATTCAGACAGGCTGAAGAGAGTAATGAGGAACAGACAAAAACGGCATTAGAAATAGGTATAAACTAAGGAAAGACTATATTTGAAGAGAAAATCAGAAGGTTTCCAAATATCAAAATTGTAAGGTTCAGTGAGTTTTAGGGGCAAGAAACCAAATTAATCTTAAACTGAAGTTTGACTGGTGAAAGGGGACATATGATATGGTAGTTAAGGACAAGAAGGAAACAGACTTGAGTGACCAAGAAAGTCCCTTCTAGTCCTGCATCCCAACATTCTTGTAATTGCAACTCTTACAAAGAGGTTTCCAGGCTCAATATTTATAATGAGGAAAATATTCTGCCAGACTATGTTTCCATTTTTAACTAATATTCAGCTCCTTCCAGATGTATTCCAACATCAAAACATTCAATGTGTAGAAATTTTAAAACGTGGCTTCTTTGAAGTGCTTGAAAGAAAATTGAGTTCATCCATTTTCCCCAAATGAAGCATCTGAATCTCTGACTGAGTTCTTTCAGAACCTGGCTCCAAACCCTTAGGCCAAGTACATTCCATGCATCCTAAATGAAGTCTGCCTGGAATGGTTCCAAACTTCGATTTCATGAGCAGCAGCCCACAGATCTGAAGTATGGTTTTTGCCTGACAGAGGGATGGATTTGACAGCATCAGGTCTTTTTTTTCATCTCTCTTTATTACTGTCCTACCTCTCATGCAGTTCCTATTATCAGGAGAAAGCATCCATCCTGAAGGACAAGCACAGGAAAAAAAAAGCGGTCCAGATGAAGAAAGCAAGCAGAGGTGGCTACACGGGGACAATGCACAAGAATTGATAGCTGAAAAGAAACAAGAAATTATTAGCAACTGTAATAATATGAGTGACTGGAAAGAATATTAAATTTCATTGCTACTGATAATATCAACCCAGCACTAAATCAGATTTGCTATTTCCTTAAAATTAAAAAATTATTTCCAAGTACCAAAAGCAATACAATACACTCTTAACAGCATATAGTTTTCCATATAAAACCAGTACCATTACCACAGTGGTCTTTTCAACTTTTTTGCGTTATAGAAATTCCTTCAAACTCCTTTTCAAACTTGTCTTAAGTGCACCAGGAGGCCTGCAGGATTTTCAGTCTTTGATCATTATAACCCTTCTAGACAGGGGATTTAAATTATTTACTGAAGCTTCTTGGAGAAAACTAAAGAAATAAAATAGTTGCCTACATCTCCTTCAAAGGTAGTGGGAGTTCAATGCATAATTTGTTGGATCACTTTGAAACTGCCAGCCTAAGCTTGTAAAATGTAAAAAAGACAGTAAAGAAGGTCTCTACAGCCTCCTATTATTACTATACACTAAAATTCAACCATTTAGATCACTTCCCACAAACTCGCTGCTAAAGAGGACTTTTCAGGATAAGCCATCTTCGTAAGAAAATAAAAACCAGATTTTGAGTATATCCTTAGCAATTGCAGCAGGCCATATTCTAAGAAGCTTGGAAGTTCCAGGAAATGACATAATTGTTCCTAATACAAAAACTAACAAGAACTGAAAACAAATTAACAAGATGACAATAAAACAATGGCATAAACTCAGAACGCAAACTGTAAGAAAATTATTCATCTCATCAGTAGAACAAATCTAAACTCTAGTTAGTGTAAGACCTAATGATTTACAAAAAAGGAGAGTGGATGACAGTTTTAATACTCCATCTGGAATTTCAATCAGCAAATAATTATTTCTTTATTTGTAAACATTAGCATGTTTTGCTATTTTGCAAGTGCTTTATTCCCTCCTTCTCTGTCTGGCCAAATAAAGTCCAACAGAACAATTCTAAATGAAGAATCATAAAACGTTCTAGTTTAATAGAATGAAGAAAAAGAAACAATTTTCTCCACCAGTGGTAGAAAGTTTTTTAAACCTTGTGTTGCAAAATAATACCTCTTAAACTAAAACTACAATGTATATATTAGTGGTACCCTCTGGTGACTGAACAATTTGCAGTGAGAGCGCTAAGTGGTTTTAGCTCTGAACATGATTGAGGAAGGTTTTGTTCCAAAACAAATATAGCGCTGAAATTACTAGTGTCTTACTCAGATGCAAGCCTCCGCCCTCCCCAGTATGAAAGTTTTCAAGAAAAAAAAAAAGTCATTGTAATATTTATTAATCAGAAACACTCCATACACAAGAAATATAGCAGAAAATGAAGAACAATATTCATGTCAATATATTTCCCACTCTTCAAGTCATACCATGAAATGATGAAAAGTCTGATTTGGAAGATAACTCTACCTAACAGAGGGAAAAAAAAATTTTTTTTTTTTTTAAAGTCTGTCAGCTGCAAAAGATCACCTGCATATGATCTCAGAGGGAATCCTGAATGCCATGAAGGGGTTTACTTCTTATTATTTCATTAAGTAAAATAATGCAAAAGTGCTTTCAGAGAAGGTCAATGACAAATGACAATAACCTTGTCTAAAAGAATGATATTATTAACATACAAGGGAACTAAGTCTGGTATGTCACAGACACAAATTTTAAAAATTAAAATGCTTTCCAAAAGTATGTCAATTTTCTTATAAAAATACTCAAAACAAAGTGCAAGAAAATGGCACATACTACTTCCCTATTATTATTTTGGCCAGTTATTATGCTTACATGCTGCCTAGGTTACTTTCCCTAAACACCAGGTTGGACAGGCTGGGTCAGCAGGGTGGGCAGGCTGAAATGACCTTCACTTGCAAGTCAATAGTATGAATTATTTGCTTGTTTTAACCCAGCCCATTTGCTGACAAGACTGATTCCAGGAGTGTCTATGCATGACATTACTGCATGGTTTATTTTTGCAGTTACCAAAGTTGTTTTGCTGAACTCACCATTAGGTTGCTTTACAGGATGGACTGCCACAAGCCCCAAAGGCTGGTGAATGTTATAAATCATAACTGTCTGGTTTCCTCCATGCCATTTATTGGCCCGAATTACTCGATTAGTGTAGCGGTCACTCCAGTATACAAAATCTTCAAAGACAGTTAGAGCATGTGGATGCTGCAATATCTAAAAGGCAAAGATGTTTACCAATTTAGTTCTGGAGATTTGTATATGAAAAGCTTGCAATGAAGTAACAGCAGAGCTGAGCATAATTTAAAAAAAAAAAAGATAAAAAAAGCTGTGCCTCAAAAGATATTTTTCAGCAAAAGAGTATGAAGTATCATCTATTGCCTGGCATAATAAAGACATTATGGGGGAAATACACTTATTTTTTTTAAAATTAAAATGCTAAATAGGCCCTGTGAGATGTACAGCATGAGGAACTAACAAAGCAGTCTAACTGTAAGGCAGAACATAGGGAACCAACAGATAAAGACCCAATTGTAGATTTTCAAGGGCACAAGAGGAAATGTCTAGTGAAAGTTACAGACGTGTCAAGACCTTGCATCTCTCATAAGCTTCCCTATAATATACCAGAGGGTCAAAGAAGGTGGCTTATCTAAATTTCAGAAAACTAGGAGTGGGGCAAGAAAGCTTGCACTGGCTCCTATTTCACAAGAACTGTCTCTCTAGCGAAAAATAAAAGCCCCAAGGTTCAATTCTTGAAAATATGCACGTGGTTATTTATATCAGCTTATGTGTACCAACTGAACATCTTAACTATTGTGCTGGTACAGGGACAGTGCTACAAGCTGCCAGCAGCACTTCATTGGAAGATAGCCTGTAAGAGGAATGCTCTTCAAGAAGTGTCCTGCACGCAGCCAGTCCTGGCAGCACAAAACCCTTCGCTGCTGTGAAGAACAGTAGCAATTATCACTCACAGAAGGTGATCAGGGAAAGTTCTTCCAGGTTTTTTGTACTGTATTTGCCTACAGCAAATGCACCAGCTAGTAGCAGCAGTGTCAGATGTCACCTTTGAACTTCACGCATGTACAGAACAAATGAGAATGATCTAAAGCACTAAGTCTACGCTTAGCTCCAGGTTCTGTTGAAGATCTCCTGAGAGACTGTGAATAGCACATGCAATTCTTTTTCCAGCTGTAGCAAGCAGTTAAAATACTTCATATCTGCTTCACCCAAGTGTTTTGAAGAAAAATACAACCAAGATTATGACAGTACAAACATGTTTTTAAGTGCTATCAGCAAGGATGTGGGAAAACAATGGTTTCTTATTAATGTCTTACCAGATCACTTGCAACCACCTGTCGTCTGTTGTTTCCATTGTAATCACAAAAATCAATATAATCAAGATAAGCATCAGCAAAATAGAGAAGTTTATTTGGGTAATCAATGGAGAGTCCATTGGGCCAGTAGATTTTGTTGTTAATAATCACTGTTCGCATTTTGCCATCCATGCTGGCTTTTTCAATTCGAGGGTTTTGGCCCCAGTCAGTCCAGAACATTAGGTGAGCACTGAAAAGAGTACCTTGTGGTTACCAATCTGAAAAAAAACTAGCTGTCTATTGAGAAACATTACACTAAGACTCATTAGCCAAAAAATAGAAACAACTCTTTTTAAGAGAAGTCCTACACAATGATACTCAAAGTATTCATTTCAGCAATATGCTTGCTTAAGATATTATCATAAGTTCTGTTGCAAAAATTATTTTAATGCTTCTATTGCTGTTTTCATTTGTCAACAACAGCAGCATATACCAGCTATTATTATCACTGTTTTTCAACGTTGATTACAATCTGATTCTCCAGTTGCTTAATAATAATTTGATATGAGTTTTAACTTCTACAGGCATGCATTGATAACGTTAACAGTGCTATAACTGAAGAGCCTCATGTAGCTGGCAGTAAACAGAGTTGAAGGCATTGAAGTGCTCAAAAAACAGTAGAAGTTTGTACTACTTTGAACAGTTCAATAATATTCCATTTAGTCCAAGCCACTTGATGTCTGAAATGGGAAGCTGCTCTTGTGATAACATTAAGACAGTATAGATAATTATTTCAGACTTGGGGCTATGAAGGAACCTGTTCCTTGCCAGGTAGGCATACCACATAATATTACATGGAAGTTTGTGGTATACCGTCAACTGACAATGATACATCAGAATTTTGAATTAATAGTTCTTAACTAGGAAGCAAATGTAGGACAATCTGTTTTAAAGGAAAAAAAACATCTTTTTACAGTGAAACAGAGCAACAGATTAAAAATAATTACCACATGACTTTAAATATTAAATCAACTTTGCAAACACACTATTTTAAAAAATTGTCTTCAGTTTTCTCTTCCACTTGTCATTTACAATTACAATACAATTCAGGCATATCTCAAATTTTAATATCGTTACATCATAAAATATGCATCTTTTTAAAATAGAACATAAAAAAAAAAATCTTACTCAATTCTGGGATCTAACACTAGTCCCCTTGGGTTTGTTATATTTTCACTAATCAGCACAGTCCTGTGGCTCCCATCCATTTTAGAGACTTCAATTGTTTCCAGAACAAAGTCTGTCCAGTAAAGATTGCGACCTACCCAATCTACCGCTATACTTTCAGTCACGGTGACACCACTGTCAAAAACCTGTTAAAAAAAAAAAAAAAAAAAAAAAAAAAAAAAAGAAAGAAGAGGAGAGAACAAACTAGTTGATATTAAATGTTTACCCTTTCCATTTCTGGATATGGAAAACAGGGAACCAAATCTCCAATATTCCCTAGGTCTCTTATGCAGAATAAGTAACAACGTACATACTCAAAGTGCTGACAAAGCATATACCCAAACACTTCTACTAACTTCAGTGGGTCTATTGAAGAAGTTAGCATCTACTAATAAGAAAATCAACTTACAGCCTGATGTTAAAAAAGGGCTTCTTGAAAGCATTCAGTTTTCTTTTTCAAAATGCTACATGAAATGTTGGTTTAATATCTACAAAGTTGTTTCATTTTGTCTATGTCATCTCTCTTCTTACTATGTTGGGATTTCCCTCTTCCTCTTTGTTAACCAGAGACACAGTGTCTTCATTTTCTCTCCACAACGAAGAGACAAGAATAACTCGGCAAAACTTACTATTTTTCGGTCAGTCCCATTTTGATAAGCACTCCAAATTTTATCCTGTGTTGTATCAGACCAAAAGATACGATCTGTGATTGAATCAAAATCAATAGCCACAATATTCCTCCCATCCCGAACCAGAGAATAAATACTATGTGACTGCGAGGTGATGTTGTCCACAACAATTTGGTTACGACTTGCCACCAGCAAAAGAAGATTCCCAGACTCTGCCAAAGGAAAAGAAATTTAAAGAAAAGATAAGCTATTCAACAGTAATTCTGTAAGAAAATGAAACACTGAGTAATTCGACATGGCTTTATAGGATCAAAGTTATTGTATCTAGATATATATATTGGAAGGACAAATTCAAATAAATTCTCAGGCCAAGACAATTTATCATATCCAGTCTGTCCATCCTGACTTTTGGATCTACCTTGGCTTTTCTCCATCTTTTCTCCATAATTTACTCTTTCTACTAGACTCCCCTTCCAGTCTCATATCTGGACCTTGTCCTCTTCCCCATTGTCCAATCAGTTTTCTGCTGATTTCCAACCCTCATTCCTCTATAACCCACTCATCTCCCAGTCCTGATTCTAACCCCAAAGTTCTTTATACCACCAGTTTCTCTACTCAGCCAGGCTCTTCCTCCTTTTTAGCCAGCCTGCTCTTTCTGCCCTCCTCCTGCCTGCCCCCCCCCTCCCACCCCACTTTAGACTGCATGTATGGGGACCAAGGAGGAGAATAAACAGATTACAGGAAACCCATAGGATGCTGTGGTTAGTTTGCTGTGCAGCAGCTTACACTGATAGGCTGCTGAGAAACAACTGAAGAATAGCAACCGCAAAGATAGCAAACTATGAGAAACTCATATTAGTAGAGGGCCAAACTTATTTCCAGGTAAATTGCAAGAGTATTCCACAATTTGAGTATATCCCTAAACCAGGAAACCTGCAGTGACAAATTCTACTGGGTATATGGTTCCTCCATACTGTCAGTGTACTACGTAAGAGATACAGAATGATAGACAGCTAGGCTGTGTCAGTGTTGTTTGCTCTTTAGAAATGAGCAAAGTATGGCATAGGCACTAAGCAAGTCTTATGAAAGGCTGGGATTTAAACACTCTGTAAGCACTGAACTTTATAAGGAGCAAATTTTAACATATGGCTTACACGTGCCTGCCATTGCTTTTCTCCAGAATATTATTCTGACCATTCCAGGGTTAAAAATTATAGTGTTAATTTAAATATATTGTGTCAAGGAAATACTAGTTCCCAATTAACCTATCAGCTGACAGTTTTAACTCTAAAGGTGATCTGCAATGAACAACTTTAAGTGGTTGTTTTAAAAAAGCTCTTTTAAAAGAGAACAATATGAAAATGGCAAAGCTGGACATTTTCCAGACACTGTTGTCATTATTTAGGTTGACACCAACGTTCCTCACCTGCAGCTTTACAAGTCTTCCCATTGGCTTCTAGAATGTATCCTTCATCACAGTAACACCTAAAAGATCCTCTCTCATTGTAACAATGCTGACTACAAAAGCCTGGAGGGTCACATTCATTGATATCTTCACAGGTCTTGGAGTCATTTGCAAGCTGGTATCCAATAGGACAGGTACACTGAGCTCCAAACGGTCCTTGAATACATTCATGAGTACAGCCAGCATTATTGTCAGAGCAGCTCTCCTGATCTGAAATGGGGTTAAGGAAGGAAATCAGCAAATAGTTAACAAAAGCTTCTTATGCTAAATGTAATACTTTGCAATTGCATTACTAGCCTAAGACTGCTGCTAAAACGTTACTGTACAATCATCAGTTATGCAATGTGAGACTGGGCTGAGACCCTTATGCAAAATATAACATACACAATGCACATAAAGGCAGGTAACAACATAATATGTACTACTGAAGCCCATTAAAGGAACGCTAAACAGAAGGCTGTCTAAGCATTTATAAGAAACTTTTCAAAACCAGCTAGAAATTCACAAAAATTTACTGTACCACTTCAAACCTAAAATTGTATTAATAAACAATAATTTAAAATCATTTATAATCATACCTGGCTGTGGTTCATCTGAGAATGTGCATTGATTAAAGAGAAGGAGGAGGAAAGAAGGAAAGAAAGAAAGAGGTTATGCTTAAATCAGTTCATAATCAGCACAAATACAAATTGTGGCTGCATGTGAGCTTTTAGATTTTTTTTCATTATTTTTGAAGTTAGAAATTTAAAAGAAAATATTAAGGACTGAATCACATTTCATCTGAACTTAAAGCATACCATGTTTTAGTGAATGTGTTCAGGAACACAAAGCTCATTCCCATATTGCTATATAAAAACCTACACTGAATCAGTGGAAGTCACATTTGAATTCAGAGCGCAAGGCTGGACATAGCTAATGAATTCATCAGTCATGACCATAGTCTCCTTTCACTGCAAGCAAGGTGCACTTAGTAATTTGAGTTCTAATTTCAGCAAGCTTACAATTTCTGCTAGAAATGTTTCTGCACTAAATACAACATGCTGAGTATTCCATTTCCTTGTGAAGCTGTAGCAGACAGTAGGCTATAGTAGATGCTTGAACAGTAACTTACTGCACAATGGGGATTCATCAGCTCCACTAGGACAATCAGCAGAATTATCACATACTTTGCTTAGATTCACACAGATACTGTGCCCTGGACACTGCCACTGCCAGCTGGGACATCGGAAGGGTTGAGTAGGACAATCTCTCTCATCGCTCATATCTCTGCAGTCATTATCACCATCACAGATCCATGCTCGATAGACACAGTTGCCATTATCACAGCGGAAAAGAGATGGAGGACAGGTCCTGGCAGGACATCTATGATGTTCATCTGAGCCATCTGCACAGTCAAGATGGCCATCACACTCCCAGTTAGCAGGAACACAATTGCCATCTGATTGACATTGGAATTCATTCTGGTGGCACATCCCTGGTGGTCTTGTAGCTAAAATAGTGACATACAACAGCTCAGAAGTTGTTTCAATTTCAGACAGAGAAGCAAAATCACTATGTTCAGTTCATCTCCTGCATAAGTAGTTACAATACTACTAAGAATAGCATTGTTTCTAGATCAGGTCATAGAATCACAGTTACTTAATCTACACGACATTTCAGAATCTGACCAATTTAACTCCCACTTTGTAATATGGTTAACAAGGCAATTCAACTATTGTTATATTTTGAGCAAGCACATATTGATATCTATGCATATTGATACCTATGTACATGCCCAAAGCAATACGAAATTACTTGCTGAAACTAGTTTTCACCGCCCTGCATTGCATCATTTTAACTAACTTAAATGTAAAAAATTACTCAAGAAAAAGTTTCAGTCTAACTCTCATGGATAAAAGGTTTTCAGTTTTCTAGATGAATAGACTTCTTAATTTTGCTTTTAAACCCTGAAACTGAGGTGTCAAGTAAAACAAAATGTTAGAGCCAAAAGGAATGCAAACTCCACTCTTTGCCAGAAAAACCTGCTCTTGAGCTGGAACCTACTGTGTTTGAAATCTCTGCTCAGAAAAATGATTTATAGACAAGTTTCCCTAAAAAGAATTTTGAGGTTTTAAGGACAGTAGTGCCAATTATTTGATACAGCAGATAAAGCAAATTTTCAGAAGCATCACCTAATAACTGAAGCCTTTCTTTCAGCATCAATATACTTACGGCAATCAGTCTCATCTGAGTGATCATTACAGTCAAAAACACCATCACACTGGTAGTAAGTGCTGATACACTGGTCTCCACTTAGACATTTAAACTCTGTGGCACTGCAGTTATATACTACAAAATGAAAAAAATATTGACGTTATTTATTTTACAGAGTTAGACTGCACCCAATTTTTCTACAGGTGCCCAACTCAGATATGGTATCAGGAGTCCAAGTTCCACTGAAGACTATGATTTCCCTGGGACACAGAAAATGCAGTGACCTTGTAATCTACAGAAAAGACGAAACAGACTTTAGCCCTCTGCAACCAGCCTAGAGATCAAAGGGCTTACTAAAATGCTAAAACAAGCATCACAAACAGAGTTAATTTATGGATAGGTTTATTAAGCATTCTGCTATCTTGAGGCTGGTAACATGAGGTCACCAAAGACCCCTTAGGGGGCAAGAGCAAGGAAACAATAAAGGGGCGTTCAACAAACGAAGTTACACTTACTGCAGTCATGCTCATCAGCACCATCTACACAGTCTTTGTCTCCATCACAGACATAAAATGGATCAATACAGCGATGGTCCGGACACTGAAATTGCCTGGGTTCACAAGTACCTGTGAAAGCTATTCAGAATGACAATAAACAGATGTGTTTCTTTTCTCTTTTCTGAAATCAGCATAATACTGAGACAGTAGAAAAACACTATCACTAACTTGCAGCATGTAATGCAGCAATTGGTAATCGTATAAATTACAAGCACTAATACATTAGTATCACGTAATTGTTTATTCATATGTAGGCTTGAACTGATGCAAAACAAACAGAAGATTCCACTCAGTGGTAAACAACACCAAAGAAAGTATATGGAAAAACTACTGTCTTACTTCTGGTAAAAAATTCCAGACTAGATTAGCTGACTACACTGTTAGTCATTACTGAGATCATTCATTAAATAAGTGCTTAGAACATCTAAGTTTTAGCTGCTTTTTGCTGTAAATTGCAGCAGATGACATTATGCAGCACCATGATTGTAACTATCACAGCTGCCCCTTTTTATCATTTTAATTATTTTTCTGCATTCTACTTGGCTCTGGTAGTTCAAATTGGACTTTTCCACTTCTTATGGACTGGAAAATATTAGCCTAACTTAGATATTAGTTCTTTCTTCGTAATTTCATTTATCATCCTTACCCCAACAGACATATCTATGTAGACATACACAGTTGTTTAAAAAACAGCAGACAGTTATGACACTTACTGCAGTTTTTTTCATCTGATCCATCACCACAGTCATTATCAGTATCACATAGCCAGATCCTAGGAATACATCTTCTATTATCACAGGTGAACAGGGTTACAGGGCATGAAGTGGGTCCTTGTGCAGGACAATGCAATTCATCACTGCCATCAAAACAGTCATTATGTTTATCGCAACGCCAGCGACCTGGAATACACTGTCCACTGGCACAGGTAAAAGCTGATGAAGCACAAGTTCTGTCTAGGTGGAGAAAAAAGAGGGGAAAAAAAGGAAAAAAAAAAAAAAAAAAAAACAAAACAGGAGGGCACTTTTACAAAGATCTCCAGAACTTGCCTTCCCTGCCAGGGTATTCAGTACATTTAGTATACCTACAGAATATCTAAAATATGCATCCCATTCAAAAATGCACCTTGCTTAAAACAAAAACATCTGTCATGCCAACATGCTGCAGAACCAAACAGAAAACTACAAGCTTTTTTAAACTGCAAGAATCAATAAAAAACTAAATTGTTAAGCACTTCAAAGTAACCTAAAGAATAAGAAAAATAACTTCAAGTAGTCATTTGCTTTATACTTTCCTTTTTGCAAAAGACATTCTAGTTATTCTAAAGTAGCCCACTAATAAGAAATAGAATCATAGAATCATTATGGT
>NW_009606821.1:0-5936 GCF_000690535.1 Cariama cristata | reverse complement strand
GGAGGGGAGCGGGGCCGCAGAGCCGCGCCGAGGCCCGATTGGCAGCGCCCGATGTGAAACAGATTGCGGGTGGTGGTGTCAGTTTATAATCCACAGAGATAATAGTTGCTGTAATTTTCTGTAAGCTTGGACTTCACTTGTGGCAAAAGTGTGCAGGATTCTTCAAAATTAAGTGACCTTAAGTTGCTGTTTCTGTGGTTTATTAATTTGTATAGATTATTTTGTACTCCACATATGCAATGTATCGTGACTGTACGGAATAGAAGTGATTAACCACAATTATATAAATGTAGGAAGTTTTTTGTTTGTTTTATTTTTTTTAATTCACGTGCTGGTTTACAAGTGTAATTACTCATGATGCCTTTGTCATGGTATCACTATGATGTGTGCTGTTGGCACCTCACAAATAATGAAAAATGCTGTTTGCAGAATTCTGGAGAGGCTTAGGAAAAGACACGGCGTGTGTTGTGATGTGTCTTGAAGGGCGTTTCAGCTTTTATTGGATGTGAATTCAAAGATAAGGTTTGTGTAGATTTTACGTAGATTGAGACACCTGTACTAACTTCTCATTTTCTTTCAGGCACCTCGTCGATACCTTGCAGAGGCAATGGAGGCAATGATGCAGGTTCTGTTGTAGTCAAAAAATAAAGAAAAAAATATTCTTAGCTGTGCAATACTCTTTCAGTGTCATTCAATGCCTAACATTTCAGAAGATGAAAAGGAGAATGGTTCTGGAAATAATGGAAACACGGAAAACAAACCTGGGAAAGCATCTCCGGATGCTTCTCTTCGTGATCCGGTGAAGCCATACTGCATGTCAGACGCCTCCGCTGCCTCCTTGGTGTCTAGGGGAGATGGGCATTATCCATGGGGATGTCCTGTGACTCATACACGAGAGAAATTTTATACCATTTGCTCAGACTATGCTTTTTTAAACAGAGTAACATCTATTTGTAAAAGCCCAAGTGCTTCAGTTAGTGCCTGCCTGTCAGGCAGTGCTGCCTTAAACGTTGGAAACAAGATGCCTAGCTTACTTGGCGTTCAAACTGGTGCTTCAGAGATAATCTTTGGCGAAGATGCTAACTTGGAAAGCTTGCCTGGTGATCTTGGAAAGCTTCCGCTGGCGTGGGAAATCGACAAATCAGAGTTCAATGGTGTGAGTGCCAATCTGAAGAACAAAGCAGGTGAGGTGGTGAAGATTTGATGTTGTGAGAGGCAAAGGCTTCAGGTTTGTGACTTGTTTGTGGAAGGGGCTGGTCAGCACTTGTATCTCTTGAGGAAGGAAGTGCTGTAGGAGAGCCGTAACGTCAGTTCAAACAGCCTGCTCGTTGGGAAAGGAGAGAGAGAGACAGGAGGAGCGAAAGTCAAGTGTACCTGCCTGGGGAAGTGGCTCTAAAACAGGGCTGGCTTCTGCTTAGCTGTGCGTGGGGTTTTTTGGGTATTGTTTGGGGTGGCTTCTGGTTTAGGTTTGTTTGGGTTTTTGTGTGGTTTTTTTTTTTTTCCCTTGGGTTTTTGGGGTGGTTTTTTTGTTTCTTTTCTTTTGATAGGACTTTGTGCTTTGTGCAGTGATTACTTTTACCTGTAAAGTGCAGGTTTGTCACTTGCAGAAATGTTTCAAGGTACTTCAGAGATGTATTTTGAAATTAAAGATGTGGCGTATTTCTGACAAGAAATATTTCATTACAGTTACCTAGGAAAGCAGTTGGGTTTCTGTAACAGAATTGTATTTATTTTGATTTGCTGTAAGTATACAGTGTTAGGGAGCCCATTTCTTTAAAACTGGCTTCTTTGCTGCCTTCTATGTTCTTTCTCTGCCGAGTCACAGATTGCAGCTGTGAATCGAGCGCTTGCATACACACTGGGTTTTCTTTGTCCGGTAATCCCTCTGCTTATCTAGAGTAGGCTGTAGATTATTTTTTTTTTTCCTTAATGGCTTGGCTGTCTAGTCAAATTGCTATTTTCTCTGCCTTAGTAGGAAACCGTTTTAGCAAAACTTAAAAACATGTTTGGCAAGTTGCCATTGTCTTTTCATGCCTATGTGTAGTGTTCTTAAGTAAAAATAAGAAACAAATGATAATATCTTACAGATTGGTCATTTTTGCTAAAATATACATGGTATATTTAATTTGGATATGATGGCTTCAAAATAAGACAGAAATACTCCTGCAGTAGCATGTGGCCCCACTCTTCATTTTCCATTGCCTCAGCGGCTTACAAAAAGGCAAAGACCTTGGGGGGTATATTATTCTTTTACAAGTTTTGCATGTAAATTTTTGTCAGAAAGTGTAACTGGTTACAGAACTTGGCTGTGAAAAACAATTTTTCGTTATATTTCCCTGTGCATTTAATGTTGGGAGATGGGAAGTCCATGTGAGTCTGAGAGTCTATTTCTGGGATGGCCGATTTAATGCATTAGAATAATCAGATTGACTGCTCTCTCTAAACAGTTGGGCAGGTCATCGTTAATTCTGTCCATGATCTAAACACAGTGTTGTTTACGGAGCTAATGGCAGCTTTACAAACTTGTTGACAATCTTGGTTATGTATTTTGAGCTTTTTCCTCCAATTAATGTTTAGTCCCAGTTTGCACTTCCTAACACAACCAGCATCTCTGTTTGAAGTGTATGCTATTACTAAAAATACTGAAGAGGAAAGATACGGAAGGTAAACTAGGCATTCATTTGTTTCTGAAATCTGTTTTGCAGGCAACATGAAGAAACAAGTGACAAAGAAAAAATCCGTAGACAAAAAAAGCAAACAATACAGGGAGTGTCCTCAGCGTTCTGCTCTTGAAGACGTGAAGGAGAGGAAAGTGTTGGACCTCCGGAGATGGTAGTATTTATGAATTGTATTTAAGATTATCACCATACAGTTTGTCGGTAAACACTGTTGCTGGTTATCTGTTTTCAACCTTTTTAATAATATCTTTGTACTTTTACTTGAGTGGAAATGGGGATATGTTAAGCATACATAGACTAAATCTCATACTTTCTACAAGAAGAATGAGAGTTTTCCTCCCATCTGTTGAAATTCTAAAAACATTTTTCTTTCTAAACATTTTTTTTTCTTTCAATAAGGAAAAAAAAAAGTATGTGGAGGTTCATTGTTAGAAAGTAAGTTTATTAGCATGGTCAGGCAAAAAGTAACCTTAAACATAGTACTGATATGTCTTATTCCTAATTTTTCTTTTCACTGGGAAATACTTCATCAGAATCTGTCAGTTCTATAGAACCGATATCATATAAATATAGTTCACTAAAATCACTTAATGTAATGAATCCGTCTGGTTCTTACTGTATGTCTATGACATGAGAAAGCTAAAGTTAGCCTGGGGAATTTGCAACCCAAAATGACATTCATTAGTAAATTGGTAGAGATGCAGTTTACTACAGGTTCACGTGTTAGAAGGGTCTGGATCAAACTGTACGTTATATTAGTACAGAACCATTTTTTCCTACAGGATCATTTGTACAGAACTCCCACAGCGCTGTTAGAAATTTGACTGATTTGTATGAAATAGGGTAGTAGTATCTGACAAACTTAAAGAAATTGGTTAACATATTTCCTTCATTCTTTGGTTTTTTTTACACAGATGACATAAAAACATTTACTATAACATGGCACTTCAATGGCCTAGCACACAGAAAAGTACTTCAGATTGCTCCTGTAAGTAAATCAAGAATGCTTTCTAATGGGTTTGGGTTTTTGTTTGTCTTAGGTACTGTGTTAGCCGACCTCAATACAAAACTTCCTGTGGAATTTCATCCTTAGTGTCCTGCTGGAATTTCTTATATAGTACACTGGGAGCTGGAAGGTAGGTCACACATAGACTGCTTTGCCTCTAGAGAGTCTGAAATATGTTGCCAGTTACTTTATTAAACAATACTTTTTTTCTTTTTTTTTTCCCCCAGTTTACCACCTATTACTCAAGAAGAAGCTTTGCATATACTGGGCTTTCAGCCCCCATTTGAGGAGATTAGGTTTGGTCCCTTCACTGGAAATACAACTTTAATGAGGTATGTTTTGTTCTTTTGATGCAGCTAAATTGTTAATGTATGCAAAAATAACATAAAACTGAGAGGTAAAACTTACAAAAAAAACCCCCAGTAGTAGCTCTTTTATTTAAAAAAAAAAAAAAAGTGGCTGACACAAGTTAGTCCTCTGAAGTTTTAGAATAATGAAGCATATCTGGGTACTCTGACAGTGCCCAAAGAAACTTTTCAAAGAGTTTTTTGCACTAGCCGTTTTGTATAGTGTAATGTTGCTACACAGATCAGGTGAACATGAAATTCTGTTTGATTTTTCGTTGGGTTTGTTTAATACTTGTATAATGCTGTAATGAGTCCAGTTTCCTGATTTGGAAATTTTTTCTTTACCCTCATTTTCCTGTTTTTGGAAATGCATGTTAAATGCATGTTAATGTCACTGAAACAGCCTGAAAAGGCAATTGATATACTAGTAGCTTGATATAAAAAATAACTTAAGAGTTGAAAATGAGATAGTGGGTGCTGCACCTTTGCTGCAATGGAGCTGTTCAAGAGGAGGAGGGGCGGGAGGAGAAGAGATGGGGCTGGAATCACAGAACACTTGAGCTTTCAAATTCTGTTTCGCTTCTGCTCTGCTGTTTCCTGATCTTGATGAATTGGGTCTAAAATATTTGTCCTTTGTTTTTTGTTGGTTTTGTTTTTTTGTTTTGTTTTATTAAATTCATAAGGAATTTTAGGATTAAACAGGGCCAGGAGCATATTGTACTCCAGTGTTCAACATCTCGACAGGGCTTTGGTGTGTTACCTTTCTGTGAGATTTAAAAATTTTGCAGTGTTCTTGCCTGTTTCATGAGTTGCATTTGATCTAGTTACTATTTTTTGAAGGCAATATATAGGGTTTGGCACAGAATGTGGGTACTGGATTTGAACATGTGGCAGCAGTCTGTTTATTAATGGTAGCATACTGGCTAGATCACTGAAGAGTGTCATGAAAACTTCCTTCTCTGCCTTAGGCGACTTGGATGCAGATTTTTTATCTCTTTAGGAGTATGTCAGGGTATAGCAACCCTTATAGACCAAGCTGATAAAATGTTCTGTATCTGTATGTCAACAGTCTGTACAGACGAAAGTTAAACTTGTAATTCTTCTTCGTTTTCCCCAGCAAGTGCCCTATGCACTGCAGAAGAGTTAGCCTTATTATATTTTCTTTTTCTGCCTGGTCAAATCGTTTTTAAGTACTCGGCAGACTGGAGAACAGGAGGGCTGAGAGTCAACCCCATCACCTAACACAGCTTTATGATTCAGGTATTATCTTCAGAGTTGTGAATCTGAATCTTCTAATGTGGAAAAGTGTATATCTGAGACAAAAATCTTCTTTGCAGACCTGTCCTCACTTACTGTTGCCATGAGGAGTTGCAGTATAGGACTCCTCTAATGCTTCAGCATGGTGACTTTAGTAAGGCCTTCGACACGGTGTCCCACAGCATCCTCTTAAATAAATTGGCTGCTCATGCCTTAGACAGGTGGACTCTTTGATGGGTAAAAAACTGACTGGATGGCCGGGCCCAGAGAGTTGTGGTCAATGGAACCAAATCCAGTTGGCCACTGGTCACTAGCGGTGTTCACCAGGGATCAGTTCTGGGGCCAGTGCTGTTTGGCATCTTTATAGATGATCTGGATGAGGGGATTGAGGGCACTCTCAGTAAATTTGCAGGTGACACCAAGTTAGGTGGGGATGTTGATCTGCTTGAGGGTAGGAAGGCTCTGCAGAGGGACCTGGACAGGCTGGATCGATGGGCTGAGACCAACGACATGACGTTCAACAAGAACAAGTGCTGGGTCCTACCCTTCGGCCACAACAACCCCATGCAGTGTTACAGGCTGGGGGAAGAGTGGTTAGAAAGCAGCCAAGCGGAAAAAAGCCTGGGGGTGCTGGTTGACAGCCAGCTG
>NW_009606820.1:0-30186 GCF_000690535.1 Cariama cristata | reverse complement strand
CCTGTTTTAGCCAAACCAGGACAACTGCATTCAATACTGCCATAAAGTCCTCCTATTAATCACTGGGATAAGAATTATCAGACTGGTCAAAAGGTGGTCAAATGACTTGTATCAAAAGCAAGACCACAATACATGACAACATCCAAGCAAACTTGCAAACATGCTTCTTTCTTTTCTCCTGAAAATCTAAATATTTGTGATCAGGGTAGCAAGACAATGTGAATGATTTCATGTTTTCAGAGTGTCTGTGACAATGTAGGTAATGGACTGACAGGGAGAACAAAAGTTCTGCCCCACTAAAAGATAACACTCTAATTTTCAGAGGCTGAAGGAATTTCTAGGTATCATGCTCTACTGTGAAATTGTGGACAATGCCACCTTTAACAATGACAGACTTTGCAGCAGAACACAAATGGAACAAGCAATCATCTCTACCAACTCTTAATGAAGAAAGTAACACATGAGGAAAGTTCCTAAATTAAAGCATCTTAAATTAGTTACTGAGAAGACTATCAGAAAAAATAGTAAGGGAGGAGAACATCACTCTTGTTCAAGAGTCTCACTGCTGAAGAAGGTGAGTAACAGCAGCAAGTAGTGGCTTGATTAATCATGGTTAATCCTATGCCCAAGCATGAGCACCAAAAGAACCTGGCAGCTGTGGATACTGCTGCCAGAAAAGACAGAATGCTCATGGTCAGAAAGCACATTTTGGAAATAACATGCACAGAATGTAAGCGTGAAGACTCATAGAATATATGAAATGAACCTTTGGAATAATCTGATTCAACTGTTTTCTCGAAGACGGGAAAATTCAAATTTGGAGCTGATTTTGAGGTTGGATCAGTTTGCTCAGGAAAGTATGCAGTCAAGTTTTAAATATCTTCAGTCACGGAGATTTCACTGCCTCTCTTCCCAATCTTTTCCAGTGCTTGATTACGCTTACTGTGATTTTTATCCTTAATATCTAATCATAATTTTCCTTGTTGCAGTTTGTATCTGTCCCCCTCTTCCCTTTGTTGTGCACACCTGATAAGAGTCTGGCTCTTAGCCTCAAATGAAGTAGTTCAGGACACCTTAATGAGATCCTCTTTAGTCTTCTTTTCTTCAGACTGAACAAAAAGCTCTTTCAACTTCTTGTATGTCAGTGCCCCAGCCTCCTAATGGTCTTGGTGTCTCTCTCTGCTGGATTTTCTCCAGTTTGTTTATGTGTTCTACTGTGGAGTCCAAAACTGTACATCTCTCTGAATAGAGGTGAATACATACTTCCCTCAACTTGCTGGACTTGTATACTGCTGGCTTTCTCTGCTGTGGGGGCACGCCACTGACTCATGTTCTTATCACAGATGGTAGTCAGGTTAGCCAAGTACAATTTAGTCTTGGTAAATCCATACTGATGCCTTCACTCACCCTCTTGTCCTTCATGCACTTAGACATGGTCTCCCAAAAAAAATACAGCTACCCTGACCTGGCTGAAGATAATTCAATAAAGGAATAATCATTTTACGCTCTTTATTCTACACATGGTTTAATGGAAGTCCATGATTATAATGACTGGCTTTCAAATCTTGATCTTACTTCTTTATTGATAGACTGAAGCCTAGATATTGTCCTTCAATTCACTATTGCAAAGCCCTTCTATTTTCCCAGTTGTCTTCTAAAAAGAAGGGCATACCAAATTGTAAGCAAATGTTATCTGGCTGAAGTTGAAAGGCTTCTGTGTTCTGTACTTTGTATTCAGGTTCCCATAACCTAAAATTCTTTTTCATTCACTTCAAAGTGCAGTTTTGCTTTTTTCTTAAGGCCTAGAATTATGAAAAGGATACTACATATGAGATAGGTAACACATAGGTTTTAGATATCTGTTTCTCCAGGGTGAATCCTGAGTTAAATACCTATGTTACCCACACATACACTGCATTGCCAGAATTAGGCACCGCAGCTAACACTCCAGCAGAGAATCACCTAAAATGAGAATATTCAGTATGCACTTCCTTAAAACTGGTCAACAGAAAACATTAAAGACATGTATGTTTCTGAAAACCCCTCTTGTTTCAAGGATAAACCATCTCAAGACTAAGGAAAAATGTCCTCCATTTAAGACACATAGTTCAGAAGGCTTTTCATGAATATAAGCAGCCATCTCCTCTTCCCAAAGAACTGAGAAAAGCTGACTTCTTTCTTTCCAAGGTGCTCAGCGATGCTGGCAAATCCTTAAAAAGGGAGGTTAGAGCATTCACCTGGAAAATATCCTAGCCTCCAGTCCCCTAACTAGTGAATAGCTCTATATTTTATCTTTGGGTAATTCTAGATAAAATACAGAAACCATCATAAAAATAATAGATCAGTTGACACTGGGTTTGCAACAGAACATTTCAAGCATAAAGAAAAGCAAGGATTTTTCTCTCAGAAACTATGACTAGTCTCTATGAAAAAGCCTACATGGAACCTCTGAATGTAGGCTAATATCTTGCAAAAGATGCTGCAAATGCCTTGTGTTTTTAATGACAGGTAGTTTAATTAAAATCAGTCAAACAAAAATAACAAATACACAGTTTGTGGTAAGATATCTATTTTAAAAATATATATCTATGGAGTCACACCAAAGGAAAACTACGACATCTCAATTTTGCCTGTAGTAGCTGTCAGAAGTTATTCCTGAAATACACCATACTGCCAAGATTGACTTGTTTCTTGGATTTAAGACTGATAGATTACTACATATCAGAAAGGATAAAATAAATATTAACCTACACTCCATATGATCTGAAATCCTTCCAGACCCAAATAACAACTAATTCCAGGTTCTACTACTGCTGGCCCTCCTTGCAGGAAGCAGGAAAGGATGCACATCTCTCAGTGCCAACTCAGTAGGGAAGAGAGGAGAACAGTCAAGGGATCCAGAATACTTCAGCATTAGGGTGGTTGCTTACCAAGTGAGTAGAAAAAAGTGAATGGAAGTGAACTTCATTTAGTTATGTAGATTTTAAATAGGAAAAGAGCAGTAGGCATCTCTCAGAATGAAAGAAAAATCAGAGAAGAGTAAGATTATGCTGTGAGAGCATACGAGAGAAAACTGGGAAAAGGTATCAGAGCTGCATTAACTCAGAATTCTAAAGACTGAGACACTTGTCTTACGGGATTAAAGGGTTAAGCAACAGATATTCACGTTGCTGTCAGCCTAGTCTGTCAGAGTTCAAATTTTCCAATTATCCTGAAGCCAGCTGTCCCTACTATTCCATTCTAAATTTAATAATCTTGAGAAAATGTTATCTTTCTAAATTAATATGATTTGCAAAAGACAGGGTAAACCACTGCCAAGGTATCCACTTAGCCGCACACATACACACTGTTTCACTCTCACTGAACACACTCTCCCTGCTTTTACTATCTCACACTGTACACTTGTTCCTGAAAAGCATCTACAGTTTTATAGATTACATTTCAGTATTTATATCCTTTCCACCTTTCCTCCCTTCCTCCTACTTTATTTCTCCCCATGATAAATCAATTTTGATAGAAACTTCCATTTTCCAGATGCTTATGCATATACTTAATTCTATGACTTTGGATGTCCACAGCAACACAAAATGTATCCAGATTTAATTAAATTCTTACTTTCTTGGTTTATCTTGAATTCTGCAATTGTCAATCAACTAATACATTTTTAATTCTGTGCTCATAAACTAATGGATAGTCTTACATTTTCATCTTTAAAATGTCACTTGAAAACATTGCCATTAAAAATGTGATTTTAGGGCAAAAGATCAAGATAAATAGAGAATAATTTCGTAATAAAACTTGCTATGATAATATGTTAATAACACAAACTAGAAGACAAATATTAATTACTATCCTTATAGGAACCAATGAAACCTTATTAAGATGCATTCCTAAACAAAAATATTTGAATAGTTTATTTATTTATAAATAAGAAAACAATGATAATTTCAAACTGTCTTCTGAATTTGGTTCGATTTTTAGCCTGACAAAAAATAAGAGCTTTGTTTTACTTTGACCACAACTGCCACAAAATCACTTTAGAAGGCAAAGTACATGCATGGAAGAGTTTTTGGTGATGGGCAATGTTATATCTGTTTAAATTAAGCCTCAATGTATTTGATTAATCTGGTATCAGTCAACTGTATGATGTTTCACTGACACTACTCCTTGTCATTTCTAATTCACTATTATGCTTCCCAGGTATTTTCAGTCATGCACTTTACCAAACATATTCATAAACACCTGAATAGGAAATAATCTAATACGCCTGCAAGGAAATAGTGTAATACAAAACTAATGCATGACGCACCCATTCCAACTGTTTCAATACAATACTCTTCTCAAAATGTCAGCGCAATACTCTGAAGATGCGCTTAAGATCCTGTTGGCTTCAAGAGCCTTGGCAATGTACTGAAAGTGAAACTTGCATCTCTTGAGGTTCATAGAAGCATTTTAGTTCTCAGATTCAGCCTCAAACACTACCAGCTGAAGGTGGTTTTGCAACTTCATTGCAAATTTCATCTTCAATGTGGAAGGACAGAGAGGACAGTTGTCACAGATCCAGCATAAAACATAAGGATCTATTTCAAAACATGGGCACCTAGATGTCAAGTGTAAGTTATAAACAAACATGTTAGGTGCTGCATATAGTCACTAACTTCCACTACAGTTGTCCTGGTTTGGCTAAACCAGGACCATTTCTCCTTTCAGTAGATCTTTTTTCCTTCAGTTAAGTTTTTTAGTAACTGCCCTGTCTGAAGCTGCCTGCAGGTTTCAGGCAGTGCCTGCTGTCAGAGCTGATGGCAGTTCATGTCTGCAGTTGTTGCTGGGGCAGGAGCGGGATTGTTCTGCAGAAAGGCCCACGGGTGGGTGCTTGTTCCCTGTGGGCTCTCCTGGGCTCCGCTGGGTTCCTCCTGGTGAGAGGGCAGAGGAGGGGTTGCACCCGCAGTAAGCTGCAGAGGGGACAGGTGACCCAGGACTGACCAATGCCGTATTCCATCCCACCCACGGGAATACTTGGTATAAAGCTCGGGGATCACGGGGGTCAGCCCTCTCTTCCCCTCATGGCCGACATCCTGGTGGGACTCTGCTCGCTCTCCTGCCCCCGACCCTGGCTGTGCACCCCCCCAATCCTGTTCCCGTCTGCTGTGGAGCTGAGTTCTGTGAGGTTCGGGTGCCTGCCCTTTCCTGTGAGCGCTGCGAGCTGCCATGGCGCGGGGTCATCATCGGGAGGAGCAGTGTCGGGTTTGTATATTTCTATTTCTGTTAGTAGTAGTACTAGTTCTAATATTATCCATACTCTTTTCACTGTTATTGCTTTATTAAAGTTTGTTTTAACTTTCCAGTCTATAAGTCTCTCTCCCTTTTCTCCTCTCCTTCCCCTTCTGGGAAAGGCCAGGGTTAACAGAGAGCATCTGCCACCTGCTTTAAGGGCCGGCCCAGCCTTAAAGGGTGACAATGGTGAAAGTCAGATTATCATTAGGTTTGATACAGCTTCTGAAAAGGAAATGGCAAACCTGTAGATGCAGGGAATACATTTATCAAGAGAAAATAGCACTGATTAGATCAGCAGTCTACTATTATGAGAAAATTTTCACCAATCTGAGGATCTGCTTTAATCCCAATTAAAAAAAATTACTGAAAAGATGTCACAACTTATTGCTAGTGATAATATACTTTTAAGTAGAAAAATGTTCATTACCTGAGATGTCAAGAATAGATCCTGGAATATTGTGCTAGATCAGCGACATGGCCAAATAACAGATTTTGCCCCAACTACCTGCAGGTACTGCCGGATACGAATTCCTCTGGGTGTTTCAACACAAAATGAACTAGGGACCAGGATGAGTCCCAGGCACCAACTGTCTAAGTGACACTTTTTATTACAGACATCAAAGAAGAGGAGAACAAATACCAAGATGCAACAACTCCTACAGGGGAGCTGGGGAAAAAAAAGAAGACTGGAAGTAGACAAGAGAAAGTTGAAAGAAACTGAATACCAAAATACAAACATCTGAGGAACTCTAGACAGACTTTAAAAAGACAAGAACCACTTGCCCGGACTAAAAGACGTGAAAAGAAATCACAATTCTGGTACATCCTTCTTTTGTAGCTTTGAATAAAATTTGAGATAAAATGTTGGGGAGTTTTCTGACTTTTGTTTGCCTGTGGTTTTGTATTGTAAAGTGTTTTATATTAGGAGTTTTCTTACTATACATACCCTGAGCTTTCCTGAGATCTCTCAATTATTTCAATAGTATAAACAGAAGTATCTGTATAGAGTGGCTATCTAAAGTGTCTGATAACAACTTCTGCATACTCAGTATTCTTTATATATTCTGTCTTTATAATTTTATTTGTATTGTTGCAAATATTCTTTAATTATCAAACTGTTTTATTGAGCTCAACCCATTCCTGCAGATTATCAAAGTTTTAGTATAGTCTAATCCTGTCCTATAAAGTATTTTGTAATAATTTCCAGTTTTTGAGCATCTGTCAGTTTGACTAATGTAATTTTGGTTTCTTCCTCCAAAATGAAAATACTTAGCAGAATCAAACTTTGGCGTGTCCCCAAGTGAGAACTTATTTCAAGACACTGAGCAAAGGAAAT
This sequence comes from Cariama cristata, assembly GCF_000690535.1. Lineage (NCBI taxonomy): Eukaryota > Metazoa > Chordata > Aves > Cariamiformes > Cariamidae > Cariama > Cariama cristata. Next base: position 23,576 of record NW_009606820.1, on the reverse strand, counting down.
AAACAGGTTGGAGGAACATGACAGCTTTCATACCAGACTTTCTTGAGGTTAGCTTGGGAGTCAGCCACATTTAAATGCATCTTCCTCTTTGTTTTACTGTTAGAGTAACCCTCCAGTTACTAACCTTAAAATTTGGTAGAAAAACCTATCATTTATAGTCTCTGTTTTTAAAGTCTCTTATCTAGTAAAACTTTATTCCATTACATCATTCATATTCAAGCTAATGCAACGGGTTTTTTTCATAATTAACGCTTTAAGAATCACAGTATCATTTTGTTTACTTAAATCCAATAATATATTTAAAATAAAAATGTTGCACATTTTGTATTCCTTTCATTATCTAATTTTATAATTCTGTTTTATAATGGAATTGAGTTTTTCATAAATTATGATTCATGAATCATTAATGCTTTCTGCCCAGGTTCTAGATAATTAATGACTTTTTTTCTTCATATTCAAAGTAAAATGATAGTAAAAGATTGTATTAGACTTGTAGAATGCAATATTTATCATCATATTTTTCCTTTTTGAAAACTATAAACCATACTGTGGGATGATTTCAGTTCTTTACAATTTTCTTTAAAAAAGAATTCTCAGATGTGGAGAACATTTTCAAGTTAATATCCTTAATAAAATAAAATATCCAGCCTCTATAACAAAAAAGTATTTAAATATCATGTATTCTGAAAATTGCATAGTTTTTTGAGAAATTTTACACCTTCTCCCGTTACTTACCAGTCAAATACTTTGAGAATGTATCTTTCATAGTCGAGACTGATTTATAAAGGTGTTCAGTGTGCTGGCACTCTGAAGCTAGTTCTCTACTTGGAACATGTTACCAGTACAGCAGTACTAGTGTAACACAAAGTACCTGTAACATGCACACATGCTAGGTGTGAGCAAAATAGTGCTTTTAATGGTACAAAGGAATTCTTCCATTCACTCTCCAGAGTAACTAGTTAAACCAATAAAATTAACTTCATTTACTGAGGGATTTAATTTTTCCTTTTGTATATATACACACATATAAATAAACACCCTTTCTTACCCTTTCAACCATGAGGTTTTTAATCCACAAATTTTCATGTATTTTCATGCACAATTTTTTGAAAGGTCTCTTAAATCTTAATATTATATTAGGATTTCTCAAACTGTTTCCATACTACTTGATTACAGTATTCCCTTCATTCTAATATAATAATCAGATTGGTTTTCTGTGAGTGTAATATTCATGCACTAATGCATTTTAAGAATTTGTTTATCCTACCATGCAGAACTAAATAAGTCATGGTCTCCTGTATAAACCATGCTAAAAAGTTACCGCCCATCAGTAAAAAACAGATCCAGGCATGTTTTTTCTCTGGCTAACTTTTCTTCTTTATGGATGGTAAATTTAGCAAGTGCCCTAGCAACACTGCCTATTCTTAACCATTACCTCCACTCCCCGGTGTAAAATCATATTTTACTTTGCTTATGACTACAACTGCTTTCTTTGAGTTAGAATTTCATATGTCAGACATCTACCTCAGACTAAAGAGCTCTAAGAAAGGCGATCTAGAGTTGTAGGAGAAAATACAGGATTTCTGAGAGCAGGAAACGTGAGTGAGCATATGAAGGGAAATTCACAGGAAATTAAAATAAAATTAAATGAGAAGACAGAAAAGAGGATCGAACTAGTACAAGCAAGACCAGAAATTTGGAGAGGGGGAGTTGAAAGAATGAAAACAGCTGAGTAAAAAGACTGGAAGCATCAGCCTCCAGGGTAAGACTATGAGCTGTGAAAGGACAAGATATTTGGAGTAAAGGCTAAAGCTAAGAAGACAGTTGGACAGAGTAGAAAAGCAACTTCCATTGAGTAAGCAGAAACATTTGTTAGACACACTGCTAGAACACATTTTCCTAAACTGAATCCCATGATAACTGAGCAGATGTCAGCAACACTTTCGGCAAAATAATAATGCACATGACCACTGGTTACTCCTAGCAAGCATTCCACTAAAGCACACAGAGTTCTGTGCAGCACATCTTGAAGTGCCATCTCTGTTATTGACCTACATCAGGTTCATCTGGTTAGTGGCTTGCAAGCTTGATGAGGCCTAAAAGATGACTTCTTTGGCCACGAATACTCAGGTTCTTAGCCCATTGAGCTGTTACCATGCAGTGGGCCAGCTGTGATGCAAAAATTGCACTGGCCTAATGTATATGACTGTTGATACCACAAACATAATGGAATTTCTAATTTATCAGTTTGTTTTTACAGAAATTTTAAAAAAAGGAAATTACATAGATACAACTGTCAAAATACTATAATAAGTCACACTTAAAAGTCAAGAAATAGCACAAACAAGACTTTATGATCTTAATTCAATTCCTGTTTATATATGCATTGTAGGATCATTTTATGTTAGCAATGAGCCGGAGGGTATTTTGAGAATGTGATAAGATGTGGGAAAGTGCAGAGAGTTATGCAGGGAGGTAAGCTTGTGGGGCAGGAGATAGATCAGCTTGAGAAACAAGGTCATGGGAGCAGGATGAGACAGAGAGCTTGTATGTTAGACAAAGAACTTGTGTTTAATTTACGTGGAAGCTATGCATGGCATAGACACCTATCAGAATCCTTGCGAAGGAGCGTGATAGTCACGTGGACAGTACGTGTAACCAATTAGAGCTTGAGCAAGCGCGTGTACGGAAGTAGAAAGCAGTGTATAAGATGTAGCCTTCTGATTAATAAACGACTTCTCTGATCATCATATTGGTGTGTTGAGTTGTCCGTGCCTCGCATGAACAAAGAACTCCACATGCATAATCTCTGATGCCATGATCTGTTAATTGCATGCATTTTTTTTCCTCAGTAAACTTACCTCAGCCTGTCTATGTAACTTACTCTAAAGGTCAGTAGGTCATGATTCTGTAGCAACAGAACCTGTCCAATGTAAAGTTAAACAGAAAGGGGAATATATTCTGAATGAATGAGAGGATTGCAAGGGGAGAAAGAAGAAATTCATATGCAGGATAGTGCAATGTTGCCCTAGAGACGTAGACTTTTTCTACTAGAGGTTTTTTTGACAAGTAGGAAAGTCTCTTCAACATAACTTTGTAAGAATGATCATTAAACATGTAACTTTCAAGGTGCCCAACTTCATATCCTGAGTTTTGACTGTAAAAGTACTATTTGCAGTTGCCCTGGTAGTCAGAGGAAATTGTGTTTTGCACTTTTAAATGGTATGTGATGACAAATATTCTGCAAAATCAGAAATCAGGTTTTAGGTGTTTTGAACTACACATCTAAAACTACCCAGTAATGTCGACCTTAATGTCTCAGGGCTTCACATATCCATTTGTAAAATGGAATAATAATACTCTGTCCTCAAACAAGGTTGTTTTGAAAATAAATGCATTATGTTTGCAAAATTCTACTGAAAAGCATGTGAGGAAACTAATTCTCTTTATAAAACCATCTGCATAATGTACTAAAGGCATAAGCCCACACTAGCAATCAGAAAATAAAATACTAAATAGCAACTAACTAAGGGAGCACCATCCATCTTGTACTATGAAAGAGGACTGAATTTTATCTGAAGAATACCATGTGATAAGGTACAACATTCAGTGGTACATACATGCTGTCAACACATAGTCCACATGCCACAGTTCATGGGCAGACTAGCTGCATAAAATGTGTACAGAGACATAGGAACTGTCTGTATAAAACCAGTTGGCATCTAATAGTGCTTCTTAGCCAACCACATGCAGTTGTAATGCTTTCAAAGCTAGCTAAGATTTGGGAGAATTGTAGCCACATTTGCATGCCGGCGAACCTGAGCCAAGAAGTCTTGCTAGACCAAAGCTCGCTCTATGTAGATTTAGGCTGAGTGTCATTCCTTCACGTACGTAAATCTAAGCAGAGTCATATATACATTATTAGCTGGCTCTGTTGACCCTGACACAGATGTTAACCACAGATAATATAGGTGAGTGTTACTTCACCATGCTTCCCAGTGCTTCTAGGTTTAAAAGACCCTAAATGTGCTCTCCCCACTTCCATGGCTCTGTGCCCAGACTTAAGATCTTTCAAGGAGAGAGGCTTATGAAATGGAGTGCAGAAGGATATGACCTTGATCTTTGCAAGACAGCTTTTTTACCCATTACATGAATTATCTCTTTCTCAAGACAATTTCAAACTGACTGTAAAGAACCTCCCTTGCATTTCTTCTCTTCATATCTCTTTAAATAGAATACGCTCATCCACACTTATGTTTTAACTAACAAAATCATCTCCCGAGGTTTGTTACAAACAACCAAATTAGCCAGTCACTGTACTTTTCCCCACTCTTTCTGCTTTTCTATACATATCATTACTTTAATTATCTTATTCTTCATGCTTATTCCAAAGCAACTCCACTGTAAATCTGAAGCTCTTGTTAAATTCTTTTGTTTATAATACATTAAAAAGAAAGGCATTTCTGAACATGTGATAGCCATTCAACACAATCTAGTAGTATCACCAGTTAAATGCATGTGAATCTAAAACTTTTCACTCTTTACTGTCAGTAATCCCTAGCCACACTTTTTTTTTTCTTTTCACTTGTAGCTGTCATCCAAATTATCTCTCAAAATATATCAGACATTCTTATCTTAAGCTCTTTGCTTAAATGTCTGAAGCACTTCATGTTCCTATCAGGTATTTCTCCACAGGCCTTTATTCCTTCATGAACTTAAGTATAATCAGTCAAACACTTCAGCAATTCTTTAGGATATTTGCTATTCTTATTATGGCAAGTCTCAGTTCATAGAAAAGGGTAGACCTCTACATTCTAAGTAAAAAAGTCTTCTCCTCTATTTCACTCTTTTCCCGTTTAATGTTGGATGGGATTATGGGTGACTTGTCCTGTTTTAGTCTAATCATACTTGTCATTGGCTCATCCTCAGGGAGGAACACCAACTTTTTTCTAAACAAAAACATCAACTTCTCTCTTTCCAGACTACTTTTTGTGACTATATCCTTCCATCTAATTATTTCCAGCTCAATAGGCAATGCTTCCTGATTTGTGTTCTTGTGTTATTTTGTATCAGGTGACTCTCTTTATGATTTAAACTGGGCGAGAGAGAGAAGAAGAGGGAGGCAGAAAGAGGTGTGGATGGAGAAAGAAGGAAGAGAGAGATGAAGAGGGGGAAGAGAGGTGAAGAGATAGAGGGAGGGATGGAAAGATAGATTAATAGAAAGATACTGTGAAGGGGGGAGAGAGGAAGAGAGGGGCAGGGAGGGGGGAGAGAAGTGTACAGAGAAACAAAGAAAAGGATATGAGGGGAAAGGGAGAGAATGCTCTAAATTGACATATTTCAGTAATGTAATATTTTAATGAACATATTTTCCCCCAGTTCAGCTAGAAGTCATACATGAACAGGAATTACTTCAGCAGATTAAAATTATTGTACAAATATAAAACTTCACCGTGGACAAGAATGGACTGATGATACCCATCTGAAAAGGGAACAGTTTTAAATCTCATTCAGTGCCTAAACAAATCAAACCTATGACTCATACATGCATAACTGTGTAGTTCTTGCCAAGTCTATAAAAATATAGTCATAATACTTTGAGAAGTTCAGAGTTCTGTACTTCTTCGAAGTCCATGCCACAGAGAAAAGAAAACTGCAAGTCCACTTCAAACAGCGTTAACATTTCTGAAGCTACCGTCAAAGCTCTAACACGTTTCTTACTAATTCAAAAAAGTAATCACACAAAAATATTGGAGTTCAGTAGTGTAGTTTAGAAAGGACTCAATATAGTACAAACAGAACACTCCCTTACTTTGCAACATATTGCCTTTAGTATCCAGTGAAGTGTTTTATTTCCAGTTTTTAAGTTTTTGATAATTCCACTTTTCTATGTGACACTTAAACTAAGAATCATTCAGAAGTGGTGTTTTTTTTTTTTTGTTTCTGCTGTTGTAAACAGGAAAGAACAGACTATGAAACTCAAGACTGCTGGATTATGATGGGAAGACTGAAGTCCCCCCTTTACCATTGTTCTGTTTTCCAAGCAAGTGTCCTGACCGATAATGCTTGTAAATTTTGGTTTTAATTTTTTTTAAACTATTTCAATATGTTTATGTAACTATATATAATCTTCACACCAGTGAAAAAGTGTGCGTTGAGTAAACTAGTGGTTAGAGAACTCACTTGGGATAATGATAGATCAGAGACTTGAACCTGGGTCTCCGCATCAGAAATGAGTGATATGGCCATCAGCTTTACTGGTTTGGATTCTCTTACACTCCATGCCTTTTCTATGCTGAGAAACATAGATCACTACAAGTAGCGAAAAAACTGGTGCAGTTCAAGGGAAAAATAGCTGCCCTTCATGGCTATGTCACACATTCATATACACCTACAGACATACAGACATCTCTACTTTCTTCAAAAAAGATAGGTGGGGGGAAAAGGACATGTACCTTCAATGTCATCATATCATTTGAGGAATGCGTGCCTCTGGGGAAAGTCACTTGCTCTTTTCACCGAAGCATAGATCTATAAAATGGACACACAGCCACCTAACTCTTAACTGTGCTCATTTCCAGATTTCTCTGGAAGGGTTCCTCTACAGGGAAGACATCATTCAAATTTATTTGCAAAATTTCTTCAGTATGTTTTCTCCTACTTGCATTATTTTCTGGAGGATAGCGATAGCCAGCCCTGTCTTATTAGCATTTAAGTAACATCCCTCAACAGAAAAAAGTGTGAAGATAAAGTGAACAATTCTTTGCATTTAAGTTTTCAAGCTGCAGTGGAAAATAGTGACCTACGGAGAAATTGATAGGCTAGTTCACTATTAATTAACAGAAACACATAAAGACAACTTGATAGTGTTTCAAATGGAAAAGAGAATCCAATGATCAAAGACTAACAGAATTTGAGACGTGTAATATTTAGTACAAATGGGAGCAGTAATACTCAAGTACACAGTATCATTAATATGTTCAGTGTCTAGTTACAGAATACACTACCGTTAGCCAAAATAAATTTCGTTCACCTGGAATGTGAATTAATGTTTAGGTGTGCAAGTCTTCAGCTGTTATGCTAAAGATAAATGATCACAGCTTAAGCCTGAGAATCAATCTTAAGGGATGCATGGCAAACCTCTCTTTGGGTACAGTAATTGCTACTCAGAGCATATGCTTACTGACCCAAAAATCTCTTCAAAGATCAAACAATCACTTCAATTGTGCAAAAAATCAGATATTGTATTACATATGACCACCTTCAGCACAGCATTGCAATACCAAATTAAGAGATTACATTTCAAATGAGAAGTTAAAGTTAGGCCATTATTTCATTTTCTGACAATTTTTAATGTGGGTCACAAATCACTAATCTTAGTCCAATGTGTTTGTCTACAGGTTTTTCAGCATTTTCAAATCTAGCTAAAAACTCTTTGCATGATGCCCATTAAAACAAAACTGAAAACACTTTTAGAAAGAAAAATAATTCTTCATGCATTAACCAAGAGTGTTTTAAATACCAACTTTAAGTGAAAAACGAATATTTTAATCATTCATATTATTGTCAAGTCCTATATGCCTAGATGTGCAATAATGTGCCCTAATAGAGCTGCAAAGTGAAAGAGATTTGTCATCAAAACTATAGTGCATCTGCCTGTGATGATCTGAATGTTAGGCTGTGTGATTAAAACTGCTATGATGAGAAGAATGCACTGAGCAGTGCTAACACAGACAGGACAGCCCGCTTCGCTGCTCTGATAAATCTGCACTCAGTTCGTGACAACTCCCTATGTGACTGTCAATCCCACTGCTTTGAAAGGTAGCATCTGCCTTTTAGTTACAGTGAAAATAAAGCGATCCTTTGTAGAGTTTCACATGCTTTATAGGAGGCTCATCTTATGCCCAAGAACTGTGGTAGTGCAATAGTCTGAAATGAATCTGGTATATAGATTGCTTTCTATGGAGCTGAAAAAGAAAACCTGCAAAGACCCAAAAATAACTGAAGGTACTTTTCAGGAATACAATGAATTGTCAGTTTTACCAAAAGGTTCATTCTTCTCAAGAAGATCTCAGATGTATTCTGGAATTTTCCAAGAATCCCAGAAGACTGTGACAATGCATGCCGCATGACGGTTGCTGAAACTACTGACAATGCCACAGCATCTCACAAGTCAAGTGAAACTTGGAGAGAGGTGTGTACTATGGGCTGACTTTCTGGAATAGTTGTTCTTAATTCCTCTTTAGAGTTTATTGAGAACTTATCCTGAAATGGTGATATCTTTTATCAGTTATGAAAGTCATATTTTCAAAGGAGATTTGGGTAATTAGATACTATGAATTGAAGACTAGCCAAAGTAGCACGCTTCCTTACAAAGAGGTCTAGACACTCTGGCTCCATCCTTTAAGGAGTAATCCTGATGCCTGCTGTCTCATTCTCTCCTGAGCTTTGTTTTTTTAACCCAAGAACACATTTAAACAGAAATACCACAAAGGGACTCAGCTCCTTTCTTCTGCCTTTTTTCAGAGCTGACGGGTTTGGTTTTGGCATTTTCCCAAGTAGCTAGGCAGATTCATTCACATGTGCTACGCAGATGTTGGGCAAAGACTGGACAACATCCTACCACTCGTGTATTTTCTTGTCACTCTCTAAAGACATTTGTTTGTGACTTACTGGTTTTCTTCAGCCTTTGAAGGAGGTTCTGAAAGTGGATCTCTACCTCTCTGTCTAGGAAATTATCATGCCCCATTTCCCAAATCAATCCTGTATCCCTGATCTTATCACTTTTGCCCAGCACTGTGTCTGTTCTTTCAGGCTTCCCAATGAATTCTGCCCTGATTATGTTCAATTTTTCCATGCCATTGTCAAACCTAGGCCCTTCTGCGTTCTCCAAAAGCATTAACTTAGATCTTCATTTTTTTCATACTGGACTCCTAGGCCTTGGGGTGAGTACCTTAGCAAGGTCCTCTTTTTCAAGGTTGGCATAAGGAACTTCAGGATTCTTCACTTCCTAACTTTTTCCACCTTTTCAAGCTGGGTGTCACAGTGAGAGAAAGGAACGGGAGAAAAACAGTGATACTGCCAAAAGGAGGGATGATGAGGAGAAAAAATTCTATGAAAACAATATTTAGTTACTGATGGAAGGGAAAGAAAGTTCTGTTTGTCTCTTACAACTAATTAGCTAATTTATTCCCCGGAGGTTGTCTACTGAAGTAGGCAGCCTAACAGAGAGGATGCTCCCTTGGCCGTTTAAAAAGTATACATTTCTTAGCAACCTCACTTGCTTTTCTCAAAACTTATTTCCTGAGTCTGTGATCTGTTACAACCATATGAGCTTTAATGCAAGAGGAGAAGAAGCAAATGTTGCCACAGTTCATTTCATGACAAAAACTATTTGCACATTGGAAACACATCACGAGATTTCTGTTGCTGTTAGTCCTTTTCTGACATTTATACCTATGTAACTCTTACACAGTTTTGGAGCATTTAAATGATTCCTGTGGCAAGGATACCTTGCCAAAACTGCTGCTAAGGGTCTAGGTCTCGGAGTTCTTGCATACCCTCAAGTTTGATGAAAAGAGTGAAAAGATCATATGATTAAAGTCAGCTCCAAGTATGTTTTGAAAACTGACAACAAAAAGCCTATTTTTCCATTATACAGCACTCACCAACAGAAAAACTAAGAGTTTGAGTATCTATCATTGTCAAAACAGTCACATCAGAAACCAGCTCAATGTTGTTTAGCCATGAGATGAATATCTAGTATTTTGTGAGAAACAGTATTAAAAAATTAAACCAAATAAAACTTATTCATAAACACTAACTGAAGAAGTCACTGGTCTAGTTTGAGTTGGTGAGCAATACAAGCCAAAGATTCTTCTTCTGATTGTATGATACACATTCAACAAGAGAAAATACAGGATTAAAAGAAAATGTTCTTATTTCACCATGGCTGAGTCTGTTTTTCACAAGTTAGTGACTTCGAAGTATCTCTGAAATCTAACAATTTTCTGTGTTTTGTTGCTGAGAGCCTTTAATTATATAAAATCCCAGATCTTTCCTTTCAGCAAAAATTTACTTGTTTTAAACTATTATCTTTATTTAAAAGATATATTTAAATACATTTAATAAAAAAGAACAAAAGATTGCAGTATTTTCAAATCTAGTGCAACATATGTCCATCTTAGTATGAAGATTTGGGCACTCTGCACACTTGGGGTGGAGAAGAAAATATCCCAAAATAAACTACTATTCTTTAGGGGCAACTCATCAAGCATTGTCTTGTTAGATGTAGAAGCAGGTGTAAAATACACATACAGATCACTTGACCAGCATCTGGAACTTTAACCCTATGAAACACTTGCCACTTTAACCCTTGAAATGAAGAAAGCATTAAGGTGGGTGCTTTTTAAGAACATGCTTCTCTCTCTTCAAAATAAATTTGCCATTTGAGCAGTATATTTTTAAAAAATAATAGACATATGTGATCTAGATCACAATGAGTGGTGAGTGAAGGAACCCTAGCCTGTGAGGTTCTGGATCTCACTGCATTTCTCATGACTCTGCTCCCTCTGTCTCAACAGTCCACCTCTAAAGCCAGCTGATGCCCAAGCCTGAACCTGCTCCCCAAGATCAGTTTCTTAGGATTTAGAAGAGATCAAATTATGTCATCATACTGTGTATCTCTTATTGTTTCTCCAGGATATTCTGCAAAACCTGCATCTGGATCCAAATCCTCTTTCTTGGTTGCATTTCTGATAATCTTCACCATAATTCACAATGTGCACAAAACTAGTATCACTCTAACATCACAAGCAAGTACTAATATTTTTAAACTGTTATAGGCATCTCCAAATCAATCACTCACATATATTCTCCTGTAGATCACATGGGATGGGTGTACCCTCAAACACTGGTATTATGTCAAAGTTCTTGGGTCTGCAAGTGTACAATGAACTTTTCATTTTACCTTTCTTTTCATTTATTCTTGCTTGAATGACAGAGATATGGAGGTTGAATGCTGAAGTTTCTCTCTTTTGGTTAAGCAGTACCAGCATGGTAAGTACCAGTAACCAGGACTGGCTTCATTTCACTCCTGAAGTCATTAATTAGCTCTGATTCACCAGTTTAAGTGGGAAAATTATACACATCCCATTTATGCCTCAAACTATCTTTTTAGGGCATGACATAGAAGAGGAAACATTTCATCACTTGGGAATGACCTTGCTTTTTCCTCAATAAATCTTTCCCACAAAAGAAGAGAGGACAGTAACATCCTTCCCCTACATGCAACTGTTTCATTTCCATCCTCACAAATTACCTTGCCTCACCTTTGCTGTTTGAGATCATATGATGAGAATCTTGTTCAAATGCATATCATTACTTGCCAAAAAGAAAAAAAAAGAAAAAAAAAAGAAAAAAACCAAACCAAAACAAAATATCCTCCAGCACCTCTAATTCCACATAATTTTTTATAAGGATATTAGATACACAACGGGAGTTGTATTTTTCGTAAATTAACAGAGGCATCTCCAAATTCATTATGTTCTGTTCACCACCACACAGGTAGTCTATATCTACGTTCCCAAAAGTAACACATTTTTCTGTTGAAAAATAAATATATATTTCTGTGGAAATATATACAAAAATATATACAGAAAAGTGCATTAAAAAAATCACTGAGGTTGCAAAGGCAAGGATTAAAGTGCTAGTGCTAAGTCATCCTGCTTATGCATCTATACTAGCCTTAATAATTACGTGACTCCGTATTATTACTCCCTGTGCAATGAATGCTGATCTTGGAACAGTTGAAGGCCTATCTTCTATAATGGGGATGACTTTTCTTTTTTGAAAATCAAAGGTATTAAAAGGTGCATTGGTATTTACTAAATCAATTAAACAAGTTAAGAACAGGAACAGCAGTCAAATGCTGCACCACAGGACTGGATTCCATCCGTGTCTGTACCCCATAAACAAACTTCTGAACATCTGAACAGATCTTTATACATTTGAACATATAAAATGCTACTTAATTTATAGATAATATTCTTCACATAATACTTCATTAAGATGTGAAACCCTTGCTGTGAGATGCTATGAATGCTAAAAATTTGCATTGCTTTAAAGGTCAATTGAACAAATGCAAGGAAGAAAAATCCACTGGAGCTATTAAATACAAAGACAATATATCTGTACCGGAAAGCTGCTGTAAATTGTTGGAAGCTGTGAGAGTACACTGAAGGTGTACAGTATTACACTACAGGCTTGCTTTGCTGCTATATTCTTCTAAGACCATTCTCTCAACCCCCAGACACTACTGGAGAAGAGTACTTGGCTAGATGGACCTTCATTCTGACCAAGAAGAGCCATTCCTATGTTTTTACACTAACTATACTAATACTGTGTAAAATGAGCTCCTTGTAGTCAGAAGTTAGAAACACCAAGTCAGTGGATACTTGTCACCATAATCTAACTGTGCTTCAGTTAGCATTTGTGAACTGCAGATATTAACATCCTTACTCAGTCACCGAAGTAGTGTGACAGTAAACTCATTAATGTTGTGACACTATAGTGACAAACACCACCGTAAAGCCCAGGAGAAAAATTAATCATTCTTTTTCTAGAGAAGACTTTGAATTGTGTGCAGTAAATAAGGCTCAGGGCTAAACACTGAATAGTAAGGACAAAAAATATTGAATAACTGCTTATTCAAGGAGCACTGTCTATCCTGGGCCGCAATTGAGGTAAGGACGTTGTGAAAGAAAAGACTACAGGATTGTGTCATAAAAAAAATATATAACGCCTGCCTTCAAGGGGCTAAATAAAAACTGCACTGGCAACCTTACTTTTACCATTAAGAAAAAAGCAAACTGAAACTCCTGAAATTTCACTGTGTGATGTTATCTTGGCAAAACTTTACTAGATGATTTAGGATCTCCATATCCATCACAACAATCTCTTCCACTTAAACTAATGGAATGACTGATGGCACATTATTAACTGCTGTCTATTTTAGCACTAGAAGAAAATTAGACAGTTTATAAATGCATTTCACAAATATTTGTTATAGCAAGGAAATGCGAAAATGATAGGCTTTGAATGAAAACTATATTTCAGTGGATATACATTTTCTTTTTATTCTGCTTAATGCAGAATACTCCTTTTGCCCTGTTCCTTGTATCTTGTCTCCTAAATTTGCCTCTTCCACTCCTCATCAGTGCTAACGTCCATGGTCAACCAGTCTCAGTTCTTATTCCCAGTCTCAATCTTTATACTCATTTCCCTTACCAGCCATTTCTAGCATTCCAGCCTTTTCAGATTTTTATATACAGCCTGCTTGCCAAAACACTCCAAATACAGGTCTCTCTCCCTTCACCTGTCTTCTAGCCACGTCTTCCTCACCCAGAATACGAGTATTCCATTTTTTTAGAGGCTTCTTTTTCTGCTTATGTCATGACTCCTATCATTCTGAAATCAAGACTTACATAGTCTACATGAAAGTAAAAACAGAGGGGATAGATTTAACCATTGCAACAGGCAAACCAGATTTGTAACATATATGTATACTATATACCATATGCTTTATTTCTACATTTGGTATATTTGGTTCTCTGAAATATTACTTGTGCGTGTTATGTGAGAACATCCCTGGCAGATCATTACCACTTGGTTATGCAGATACTGCTCTGCAATAAATGTGCACAAAACAGGAAGCAGAGTGATTGCAAATTACTTATGAGCATAATCTGACAAATTAGCTATATAGATGACAAGGAGGATATGGAAGTGGATAAATAATTACTTGAGAAAATTGAAAACTAAAAATAAGTGTAAATTACATTTTTAGGAAACCTTACCAATGACTTAATTGAGATTCTGGGGTCAAACAGCTAATATTAATGCATTGGGGGTTTTAATCTGCAAAAATAACCTAGATACACAGATTCACTCATATCTAGTGGCATCTAATAGAAAACAATGACCCTGACAAGACAGTAAGTAAACATGGAAGACATCAAACTCACAGTTAACTCTCAGAACTACCAGTAACAAACACACTAGTTATATCACAAAGGTTTGAAATTCAGGCAATATTCAGAGGAAAATTACCTATTCCAGAAGACATTCCCAATTTTAATTTATAAAACTCTTCTTTTTTTTACCTTCTCTGAAAGGCATCCATTTCCTGGACACTTCTCATACTGTGACAACATGAACACTCTACAACTTAACACATTTCAGCACTTGTCTACGCTATGAAGGGTTAGAAAAAAATACACACACAATCACACCGTCCTTACAGAAGACAGAATTTACTAATGTGTAAACTCGAAGACTAAATGTGATACTGATGCTTTTGTAATGATTAATATGACGGAAGAAATCCACAACAAATTGTCCAACTCCAGCATAAGAGTCTGTAGTGGTGCAGGACAATACTCACTCCCAGTTGCAGGACTTCACAATGGCTCTGGCTCAATTTCATGAGGCTCCAATCAGTCCCTTTCTCCAGCCTGTCCAGGTCCCTCCTAATAGTAATTCTTCATATGAATTGTTTCTCCTCAATTTGGTATCATCTACAAACCTGCTATACTTGATATATTGCAATCAATATTGGCCCCTGAATCCTGAGGAAACCCTCTAGCAGACACCGACAGTTGGATTTTGTACTGTTGACCACAACCCTCACAGCCATCCAGTTCAGCAAAGTTTCCACCCATCTTATCATCCTCTTATTCAGTCCATAGCTCACCATTTTGACTGAAAAAGACTGCTCTAAAGTAAAGTTAAACAAAATTCTTGGTTCTCCCCTTGTCCACAGAGGCAGTTACCTCCTTGTAGAAAGCAGTTAAGGTTGGTCAGGCATGATTTGAGCTTGGTAAATCCATGCTGGCTATTCTCAATCTGCTCTTGTCCTTTGTGTGCCTGGAAATTACTTCCATGAGGAGGTGCTCTGTAACTTTCCCTGGGACTTTGGTTAGATTGATGAGCCTGATAACCC
Source organism: Cariama cristata (assembly GCF_000690535.1). Taxonomy (NCBI): domain Eukaryota; kingdom Metazoa; phylum Chordata; class Aves; order Cariamiformes; family Cariamidae; genus Cariama; species Cariama cristata. Next base: position 8,575 of record NW_009606820.1, on the reverse strand, counting down.
CAGAATCTTCCTCTTTCTGAAGATGCGCATGACATTTTCCTTTTCCAGTTATCAGAAACTTCCCATGTTTGACATGATGTTCCAAAGATAACAATGGCCTCGCAGTAACATTAGTCCCTTGAATGTGTTCCCCTGATCTTCCTGTACTGTGGGTAATGTTTCGTTGCCACACGAATTTTGCTAGTAGGCTCAGGAATCTGGGAAGTCAAACTTTATCACCAAAAAAACAAAGCCGAAAAGGCAATGAGTGCCTTGCTTTTTCCATGTGCTTTGTCACTAGGTCTCCTGCCCCACTGAACAGTGGGTCCACATTTTCTTTTGCTGTCAACATATTTACTTTTGCCCTTCCCATCCCTCACTAGCTTCAACTCCACCTAAGGTTTTTCTAGTTCCATTCTTGCAAGTTTGGTGCATTTGCAATAAACCTCATGCGATACACCATCATGCATTTTATGTATTTTTCAGGTAATCTCTAACTTCAACCATCCAGGATTCTGCCTCTTGTACCTAACGTCTATTTCTTCCAAATTCATCCACATCAGCTATAAAATACGGAAGGAGAAAAATTCTACCCAAATTTTGTTTTAACCTAGCTATTTAAGTGGTCATTTATATATATTCTACATACAAGTTCAATTAGAATTGTTTTCCTGTCCTTCACTGACATATTTTTACCTACACAAATATTTAGATTAGGGATGTGGTTCAGTTTGAAATAAAATCATTCAGTATCTACTTTGGGGTGAGCTGAATCACTCTCTATGCTCCCTAACTGTATTGACTTGATCTCCATTGTCTATAATGAGACCTTAGATAGCTAGCACAGACAACACCTATAGAAACATAGCTACCACTGGGTGTTTTAAATTGGAACCAAATTGCACTCAAGATGTCATTTTAGCATTTCATCTTTCTTTAGAAAATGTATGTGCAATAAATGGGAAACAGTGTAAAATGATTTTAACAAAAGCACAACCTCATGGAATTAAATCTCACAGAACCTTTCTTATATTAGATATATGTACATTATTAGAAATTCATAGATGTTAAATTAGGTACGGAAGAGTTGTTGCATCACTGCTTAAATGCAAAGTGAACATACTGAAAATACTGCCATCAGGAAAAAGTAATTAAAAAGTAATAAAAGTCTTCCCATAAAGGTTATAAAGTTCAAACAAAATGTACTCCCTGCTTCCAAAAAGGATCCATGTACATGACAATGTCATATCAGTAGGTAGGAATTAACACTGCTTATTATGCCTTACACATTTAATGTTAAAAGTTGTCAAAATATTTTACCTTGAAGTAATAAAAAGGATTAGGATGTGTACTCTGATTGGAAGTGGCCAGCAGAAAAATTCCATGGCAGAAGGGAATTCCAGCTGTGGAACTCTTGTACATGTCACCTCACCTGGCAAGTAGGGTAAGCTTGCTGAAGGAAAGGGAGTGTAACTGCACTCTACACTGTATTGTCCCTTAGGGATTATATACCAGTAGCATAAATTGAAGCAGTTTATAAGATGCTTCAACTACTGCCTATGTCAGGGCAATAAAAAAAAATTGCACAGAGCTATAAGCAGTTCCTTAATAGCTCATACATGAATACCCATACAAACTGAAACTGAGGCAAATAAAAGAATCCATTTCTAGACTTTCAGAAACATGGTTATGTTCTTCTTGATCACTAGTGCAGTGACTGTGAAAATGCTTGTCTTAAAAGCATCTGTACTTGCTCATCATAACATTTCCAACCTTGACAAGTCACAAGATAGTAGACCTTTCAGATTACATCATTATTCATTTTACTTCATTTATTTTCCCTCTTAGTTCTGCTATAACACTACCATTTAAAAGCAGCAATGTCATATATCAATTTTAAAAATGTATAAAGCAGCATTAGTTCTATTAAATTACCAAACTACTAAAATCATCAATGTCAGACAAGAGGGAAAACAAGATGGCGATCAAAATGCATTTATATGGTCCTCTGCAGAGTTAGACACTAGCCATCTAGTGGCTAAGAATTCTAGAAGAATTCTAAAAGAATTCTTTTAAGTTACAGACATTTCAACTTTCTGGGGTTTTTCCTCACCTTCTCCTCAACGTTTGTAAAATTTCTCTTGTTAGTCTTCCTGACCCCATCATAAACTCCATCAATCTTCCCAGTACTGCTACATCCCGTATCTTGATCCTACCTATGGGCAGATAATGTGACTTTGGTAGACTTTACACTAGAACTACAGTTCTTGCTGGTCATTTTTTACATTTGGTCTAATGTTCTAGAAAATTAACAGAACGTACATTTGAACAGTACTCAGAAAACAAAATCTGGTGTAAGGAGAAGTGAGAAGTTTATCAATAGAGATTAACCTCAGAGCTGTGAATGCAGGATCATGCTGAGCTCCTAGGGAAGATTTATTACACAAACTTTGTGAATTGCCTTGCCCTTAACAATGAGATTTCTAACAGATGTCCTGGATACTGCCCATATTGCTACCTTTATGTATTGTAAATGTTTCAAACTTGTAAAGAAATCTAAGGAATTCCATAGATAAAATTTTGTCTAAACTTTGATTGAAAGCATTTATGAGAAATAAGAATAAAAATAAATCTAAGAAAGGTAGAAAATAACAAAATGAAGGTTAAGTTTCAAGAGAAGCTCATACATGTGAAAGGGTAAACATGTAGAATCAAGGCAGCAATCAACTGTCAATAATACTGAACACCATAAACTAAGTGCTGCAGTGATCATTAATTTGCATTTCATACTGAAACACAAAAGGAAGAAAAATTAAATATGTCCCCAAAAGACTTAAGTTTCCTACTTTAACAGGAGAAAGAAGGTAATTGGGGAATGTGGGAACGCTCGACTCTGCTTGGGACATCAGCACAAAAACCTGCATGTATTAATTAAAAGTAGTGTAACTAAAATTAGAAATAAGGATAGACTAATTGGATGCCTCATTGAGCTATATATACAAATACTTGCCATTTTATTATCTGAACTGGTTGTCTGAAAAAAATACCTTCTCACATAGAAACACGTGATCTCAGAAGTACGTGAGCCCAGAACTCTGTTACTGCAAGCCTCATATAATACAATGTCTTTATAAAATCAACCTAAGAAAGTTTCTCTTACTTTATACAATGCGATTCATGATGAGAAACAGAACTAGTGCCTCTATTTTTCTTGATAAGGTGATCCATTTGTTATTTAAATTACAATGTGAAAACAACTTTGTTAAAATTTTAACTAAAGCTTCATAAAGTATTTCAGTATTTTAAATACTTTCTGTTTTACGAGCCATATCTAAGTGTGATCTGCTTTGGCAGAGGAAGCTGAATGAATCGCAGAGCTCTGCACAAGGGTAGAAGTAGATTTGTATGGTTCTCAACGTGCACTGAGGCCATCAGGCTAAATCGTGGCTTTGCTGCAAGACACTGCTCTGAGAAACAGATGAGGAAACAGATTGCAACTTGCAGACTGACAATCTGCTTGCTGGGTTTCTTATAATTTAGAGGAGAAATATCTTGGGCCAGGTCTATACACGGTGTAGCTGTGTTAAGGATAAGCAAAGAGTGGAGCCATTCCCTGCCGCAGTCTGCCAAGCGTGGAAGGGGAAAAATCCAGCTCCATGCAGGCTGCTCCGCCTTCCCATGCTGTGTAATGGCAGTAGCCAACACAGAGCAAGAAGGGGCCAGTTCTCCCATTCCCACTACTCTGTGCCAGTTCGCATTCTATCCCATAATCCTGTTAAAAATCCAAAGCTCTTTTAAGATGTAAAGTTTAAAAAGACTGATAAACAGCATTTAATCAAAAACTATCCATTTTTTTTTAGGTTGTAACATATTAGTAGGGCAAAAAGGCATGCACATGACTTCACATGGCAAAATGATATAAGGTCTCTGAGATACATGAAAACCTGCAAAGTTACCTTTCCTAAAACACTTTGAAAGAAAGGAGGCCTGTCTCTATCCAAGAATGAAAAACTGGTTGGTCAATAAAAATATGTTATATATCTACAGATAATCAAATAAAGTAAATTAAAAACACCCATTTTGTCAGAAATGCTTTACTCTTTATGTGTTCAATTATTTAATATACATTTAAGGATTTGGGCCACAGGAATTGAGTGATACATTGTTAGAGAGACTGTGGGATTTCACTCTCAAGTTTTCGTGTTTATTCTGGAATAAGCCAGTGAAATCATTTAAAAATCTGTGAAAATTCTCTTTGCAATCTATTACACACCTAAAACCTAAAAAAAAATTTTTTATATGAAACATAGCTAATATACTAGTGTATGGCAATTCCAGAAAGTGGAATCCCAGAAGAAACAGAGAAAAGAAACGTCTCTTACACTTTGTTCTTCTAAACTCTGAAAGTTTCCTGAGGAGTCTCAAAATATCCTTGTTTCATAGTAAAAGAACAGATCCCAGCCCTGCAGTAATGTTTTGGGTTGGAGGCTGTAGCCTACACACACATGTAACACAGCTTTAGATGTCCTAGTGTATCCCACCTGGAATTGAGATGTATCTCCACAGGTCATGGTTCTTTGTTAAAGTCCATCAGCCCATGCAGACGCCTCAGAAACTCACTGGCATCTAAAATGCTAATAAATGCCCACGTTTAAGCAACTAAATTACTCCATGCCAGGTGTATACTGAGGATTATACTTGCTCTAGTATGTTGCAATGCCTTGTGCCAACTTTTGCATCTGAGGAACTCACCATCAGTATATTCACTCAAAACCTTTATATTCCACAGCATGGAACATAAAGAGTATAGAGATTGAGGCAGGGGGTCACAAACAGACCCAGAGCCTTCCAACACTTCTCCTGAACTGAAACGAGTTATAAAGTCTACACAGTCAAACATCGCTGATCTGTTGTGGCTGCTTTAGACAAATCAATTTGGGCATGAGGTCTTGCACAGCATCTGCTACAGATATCTGGGTGCATATGACCCCTTAATTAAGCATATATAATTTTTATGCACTCCGCACATACTCTGCTTTAAGCATGTGTTTAAATCCTCACAGGAATTCATTCATATATTTATATGTGTGCTTAAATAGCCTTCCAGAACAGTGTTGTTTTCCTGAACTGTTGTCATAATTTAATACAATGACTTATAAGTTAGAAGTCAGTCCTTTAAAAATTAGATCATTTATTCTGCATTTAACATCAATTAATAGGTTCAACTATAAAACATCCATACAAAAGCTTGCCATTTTTCCCCCCCAGTACCATAAAATATGCTAAGTGTCAGAAATAAATTGTTGTAAAAATGTAAATAGGACATCAGAGCTCAGACAGTTTGTTTGTTCCTAGGATCAGGTAACAATCGATGTGCGTTTTTCAATTCATGAATATTAAATTTCATTCACAAGGTACATAATTACTGCAAAGCAAATTTCCACCAAAAAAAAGGCATCAAGCCATGGAGAGTTCAGCCACATAAACTGAGTTGTCTCCAGCACTTAGAAAAAAACCAAACAGAAAGTTTACTGCTACTTAGACCAATGTACCAGGCACAGTATTAGTTCATTTGTATGCTGAAAGACTTGGGCTTTTCCAACCTAATGCTAGGAACAGCATTGCCAAAAGGAGAAAGCCAAAGCAACATGGATCTTTCTCACCACTACGGGACAGGTACAGTTCTGGGGCACTATTTTAGGAACTGAGCAATAATTATGATCAATGAAACACCAGGAGTTACTGTCAAACAAAATGACTCCTAAAGATTCTATGAAACAAAGAAAAATATGTCCCTATATTTTTTATATTGCCTTCTCTTTATTACAACTTTCAAAAGCAGTTTTTATTCTAATAAACTGTATGCAAAAAATACTAGTATAGCTCTACTAGTAAGCTACTTCAATTGGTTTTCTATTAAAAAAATATTCAGATCACCCCAACATCAAATTCAAACTTTTATACTGTACAATTACGGCTCTTCTACAGCTTTGCTATTTTCAATCAGTGTTGATTTCCTAAACAGGATCAAGATGCTAGTATGACTCCCTTTCAGTACCTTCTTTTGTTTCCATGTGTTCTGTACCAAGATAGAACCAACCTTAATTTTGCTTGTCATTCTGGACTTAATCCGTAATTACTGGCATCAGTTAGATCATGCAACATATCCAAAAAAAGGTATGTTAAAATACCTAGCACATATAAGTCTTTCTTGAAAACACTTTCTACAATGCACCGTAGCTTCTACTTTGAGCGTTCCTGGTGAAGTCAATGAAATTATTAAGATTCCCTCTAAAAAGCAGTATGTTCAATAGTGTGTTAGATTGTGAATGTTTATGCATCAGTCCATTACTGAATTATTTTTACATGTATTCAAATAACTTCTTTAAAATAAGAAATATTTTAGCAGCTGTATGCTAAATTTTTACTTGTAATTTTTGAACTGACATTTACAGAAGCCATAGACATTCTTTATTACATCAGTAAGAAATATCATAAATAAAACAGTACATGTTTTACTTTGCTTTACTTCTCTTTAAGCTAAGTGCACTTCCAGAAAAAAAGACTACAGTTGAGTTTACAACCTAAAATACTTAAATTATGAGTAATAAACAATGACTGTCATGACCTATCTGTATGTGGTTAATGTGTTCCGTATACACAAAGTAAAACATTGCTGTTTAATAAAAAACACATGCACATACACTCCCTCTGGATATACAGAACTTAGATACACAGCATGAAAGTAACAGTGCAAGAATATAGCACAGGCACTAGCCCTGAAAAAAGTCACTACACAAATCATGCAGTAGAACTGGATTATAAATGGCTAGTCATTGTACTGAAGTGAACTTCTGTACTTGCAAAAAATGTGGATCACATTTTAAGACAACTCATATTTTAAATTCAACCAATTATCTGGCATACTCCTTGCTAAGCAGCCTATTCAAGTACAGTACAAAAAGCAAACACATGGTGTGTTTTGATTTTGGTCAATGGGCTAGTAATTCAACAATGGTGCAATAACTAATTGAACCGGGGCAGCACAGAACTTTGGTAAACTATGAATATCTGAACTGTTGTTGTTTACAGCACTAAAACCAGCTTTAAAATAACAAGTCTTTATAACAGAGTTTAAACAGGTAGAATTTGGACAGTTACACTAAATTTCCTCTGATAGGGAACACTGAAATAGTATAAATATATTGACGAGGAGGTACTGGCAATAGAATCACAAATGTATTTTCATTTAAGCAATTTCCATTTCTCTAGGCCTTTTCTTTCCAGAAAACAAAAAACAAAACAAAACAAAACAAAGAAACAACAAACCAAACCAAAACCCCAATTTATTCAAGTTCTAGGTCAACAGTGTTTCAGTTCATTTTTGTCTTCTTTTGCTATGCCTAGTGTAGCAGTGAACATTAGCTCTGGATTGTGTGCTGCAGACCTCTTGTTTGAGTACTATCAAGTGTCATAAATGCTTGTGATAATGGTCTTCCTTAAGAGTATGATGAAACTTAACATCAAAGCCATGCTGTTGATTGCCTGAGATATGACTAATGACTAAAGTTAAGTCCTTTCACCCAATATGGCCAGTAACCCAGTTTCACTCTACTACATCCAGGTATCTTGAAAGTAATGCTGCTCTTACCTAACCTGCTTCATAAGTTTTACACTTCCTCTGCCTTGATAATTTCTCATAAAAAAGATTCTCTTTCTTTGTTTCGTAGGCTCATTACAGCAGCATTCCTAATTTCTTCTGCAAGTGAGGGTAGCAACTATGGGTGAGGGTATGGGTTGAAGCTATGGCTTTTTACACAGAATTCCATAATGCAATGCCTTGTCGGTGATTAACGCTTCCATCTGTGATTAAAAGTAGCAATTTGAAGATGAAATATCAAAAGAAGGGTAATTAGTATACTGTGCATATTAGCTCAACAATAAAAATAGAAGTTCTGCACCACAGCTAGTAACAGAATGTACAAGTACCTTACAGACGCATTAAAGGCAAGAAATTCTGTATCACTATACTGATAAAATGACTGCCTGTGACTTTAAACACAGGCACACTTGTACTTGGCGAGAGAGTGAATGATTTATTGTTACTATGAAGGATGCAGGAATGGAAATGAAGATGAGAGGGACGATGATGATAGGGAAGAAGAGGTTAATATCCCCAGCATCTGATGGGGAACGATGTCCCTACCTCAGTAAGCTGGATAAGGGAATAGCTCCAGATCCACTGCCCAGGATCCCTCCTTTCCTCCCAGAGAGGAGTTTCTCCACCAGAGCCACATTACCAGTGCGAGCAGCTTCCAGCAGTTCCTGGTCCTTCCCCATGGTCAGGAACCAAGCAGCCCCCCACGCACCCCGCCGCGCACCAGGAGAGCTACAGCCCGGCCACAGCGGCCCCCTCTCCCCACAGAACGGTGTTCCCTGCCCAGATCCTGCCTCCGAGCAGAGCAGAGCAGAGCAGAGATTCCTGCAGTCCCTTCCAGACCAGCAGGAGCAGCAGCAGGAGGGAGGAGGAGAATCACCTCCTCCTAGTTTCACTGGATCATTTCTGGGTGGAGTGTGGAAGAGAAGGGGGGAGGAG